>NW_026781340.1:300000-380659 GCF_030144855.1 Hypanus sabinus
CTGCTACAGAGAGTGGTGAATAACTGGATCACACTGCTACAGGGAGTGCTGAATTACCGGATCACCCTTCTACTGGGAGTGGTGAACAACTGGATCAAATTGCTACAGAGAGTGGTGAATAACCAGATCACACTGCTACTGAGAGTGGTGAAAACTTCGATCAACCTGCGACAGGGAGTGGTGAATAACCAGATTACACAACTGCAGGGTGTGGTGAATAACCGGATCAAACAGCTAAATGGAGTGGTGAACACCCGGATCACACTGCTATAGGGAGTAGTGAGTATCCGGATCACACTGCTACAGTGATTGGTGAACAACTGGATCACACTACTACCTTAATTGGTGAACACATGGATCACACAGCTACAGAGTGGTGAAAAGCTGGAACGTGCATCAACCGGGAATGGTGAAGAGCTGGATCTCCCTACAACAGGGATTGGTGAACAACTTGATCACACTGATGCAGTGAGAAGTGAACACCTGGATCACACTGTTACCTGGACTTGAGAAAACATCGATCACACTGCTACAGGAATTGAAAAATACCTGGATAACACTACTCCATGGTGTGGTGAATAACTGGATCACACTGCTACCGGGAGTGGGGAATATCCAAATCACATTGCTGCAGGGAGTGGTGAATAAACAGATCACACTGCTACAGAGAGTGGTGAACACCCGGATCACACTGCTACAGAGAGTGGTGAACACGCGGATCACCTGATACTGAGAGTGGTGAATAGCTGGATCACACTGCTACAGGTTGGTAAATAACCGGATCACACTGCTGCAGACAATGGTGAATAACTGGATCACGCTGCTACAGGGAGCGGTGAATAACCGGATCACACTGCTACAGGGATTGGAAAACAGCCAGATTACACTGCTACAGGGAGTAGTGTCTAACTGGATCACACTGCTACAGACAGGGGTGAATGACGGGAGTGCACTGCTACAGGGAGTGGTGAACACGTGGATCACACTGCTACAGGGATTGGTGAAAACCTTGATCACACGGCTGCAGGTAGAAGTGAACAGCTGTATCACACTGTTAACTGGAATTGTGAAAACATGGAAAACACTGCTACAGGAACTGTTTAATATCTAGATAACACTACTACATGGAGTGGTGAACACCCGGATCACACTACTACAGAGAGTGGTGAATAACCAGATCACACTGCTACAGGGTGGTGAATAACCAGATCACACTACTACAGGGAGTGGTGAACACCCAGATTACACTTCTAAAGGGAGTGGTGAATAACCGGATCACAGTGCTACAGACAGTGGTGAATAACTGGATCACAGTGCTACAGGGAATGGTGAATAACTTGATCAAATTGCTGCAGGTAGAAGTGAACACCTGGATCACACTGTTACCTGGACTTGCGAAAACCTGGATCACACTGCTCCATGAACTGTTTAATACCTGGATAACACTATTATATCGAGTGGTGAATAACCGGATCACCCTGTTACAGAGAGTAGTGAATAATCGGATCACACTGCTACTGGGAGTGGCGAACACCCGGATCACACTGCTACAGACAGTGGCAAATAACCGGATCACACTGCTACAGACAGTGGCAAATAACCGGATCACACTGCTACAGGGAGTGGTGAACACTTGGATCAACCAGCTACATGGTGTGTTGAATAAACAGATCACACTGCTACATGGAGTGGTGAACACCAAAATCACACTGCTATAGACATTGGTGAATAACCGGATCACACGGCTAAAGGGGGTGGTGAATAACCAGATCACACTGCTACAGAGAATGGTGAATGGTAACAGTGTGATCCAGGTGTTCACTTCTACCTGCAGCAATTTGATCAAGTTATTCACCATTCCCTGTAGCACTGTGATCCAGTTATTCACCACTGTCTGTAGCACTGTGATCCGGTTATTCACCACTCCCTTTAGAAGTGTAATCTGGGTGTTCACCACTCCCTGTAGTAGTGTGATCTGGTTATTCACTCGGATCTCTCTGCCACCGGGAGGGGTGAATAAACAAATCACACTGCTGCAGGCAGTGGTGAATAACAAGATCACACTTCTACAGAGAATGGTGAATTACCAGATCACACTGCTACAGGGAGTGGTGAACACTTGGATGAACCTGCTACAGGGAGTGGTGAATAACCAGATCACACTGCTAGACATTGGAGAATAACCAGATCACACTGCTACAGAGAGTGGTGAATAACCGGATCACACTGCTACAGGGAGTGGTGAATAATCAGATCACACTGCTACAAGGAGAGGTAAACACCCGGATATCACTGCCACCGGGCGTGGTGAATAAATAAGTCACACTGCTGCAGGGAGTGGTGAATAACCGGATCAAACTGCTACAGGGAGTGGTGAACATACAGATCACACTGCTATAGGGAGTAGTGAATAACCTGATCACACTGCTACAGTGATTGGTGAACAACTGGATCACACTACTACCTGAATTGGTGAGCACATGGATCACACAGCTACAGAGTGGTGAACAGCTGGAACTTGCATCAACCGGGAATGGTGAAGAGCTGGATCTCCCTACAAAAGGGATTGGTGAACAACTTGATCACACTGATGCAGTGAGAAGTGAACACCTGGATCACACTGTTACCTGGACTTGAGAAAACATCGATCACACTGCTACAGGAATTGATAAATACCTGGATAACACTACTCCATGGAGTGGTGAATAAACAGATAACACTGCTACAGAGAGTGGTGAACACGCGGATCACATGATACTGCGAGTGGTGATTTGCCGGATCACACTGCTGCAGGGAGTGGTGAATAACCAGATTACACTGCTACAGTGATTGTTGAACACCTGGATCACACTACTACATGAATTGGTAAACACCCAGATCATACTGCTGCAGAGAGTGGTGAACACGTGGATGACCTGATACTGAGAGTGGTGAATAGCTGGATCACACTGCTACAGGTTGGTAAATAACCGGATCAGACAGCTGCAGGCAACGGTGAATAACCGGATCACACTGCTACGTGGAGCGGTGAATAACCGGATCACAGTGCTACAGGGATTGGTGAACACACAGATTACACTGCTACAGGGAGTAGTGTCTAACCGGATCACACTGCTACAGACATTGGTGAATGATGGGATCACACTGCTACAGGGATTGGTGAACACCTTGATGACATTGCCGCAGGTAGAAGTGAACAGCTGGATCACACTGTAAACTAGAATTGTGAAAACATGGAAAACACTGCTACAGGAAATGTTTAATACCTAGAGAACACTACTACATGGAGCGGTGAACACCCGGATCACACTACTACAGAGAGTGGTGAGTAACCAGATCACACTGCTACAGGGTGGTGAATAAACGGATCACACTGCTACAGACAATGGTGAATAACAGGATCACACTGCTACAGGGAGTGGTGAATAACCGGATCGCACTACTACAGGGAGTGCTGAACACCCAGATTACACTTCTAAAGGGAGTGGTGAATAACCGGATCACACTGCTACAGACAGTGGTGAATAACGGGATCACAGTGCTAAAGGGAATGGTGAATAACTTGATCAAAATGCTGCAGGTAGAAGTGAACACCTGGATCACACTGTTACCTGGACTTGCGAAAACATGGATCACACTGCTCCAGGAACTGTTTAATACCTGGATAACACTATTATATCGAGTGGTGAATAACCGGATCACCCTGTTACAGAGAGTAGTGAATAACCGGATCACACTGCTACTGGGAGTGGCGAACACCCAGATCACACTGCTACAGACAGTGGCAAATAAACTGATCACACTGCTACAGGGAGTGGTGAACACTTGGATCAACCAGCTACATGGAGTGTTGAATAAGCAGATCACACTGCTACATGGAGTGGTGAAAACCAGGATCACACTGCTACAGACATTGGTGAATAACCGGATCACACGGCTAAAGGGAGTGGTGAATAATCAGATCACACTGCTACAGAGAGTGGTGAATTACTGGATCACACTGCTACCGGGAGTGTAGAAAACCCGAATCTCACTGCTACAGGGAGTGGTGAATAATCAGATCACACTGCTACAAGGAGAGGTAAACACCCGGATATCACTGCCACCGGGCATGGTGAATAAATAAGTCACACTGCTGCAGGGAGTGGTGAATAACCGGATCAAACTGCTACAGGGAGTGGTGAACATACAGATCACACTGCTATAGGGAGTAGTGAATAACCTGATCTCACTGCTATAGTGATTGGTGAACAACTGGATCACACTACTACCTGAATTGGTGAGCACATGGATCACACAGCTACAGAGTGGTGAACAGCTGGAACTTGCATCAACCGGGAATGGTGAAGAGATGGATCTCCCTACAAAAGGGATTGGTGAACAACTTGATCACACTGATGCAGTGAGAAGTGAACACCTGGATCACACTGTTACCTGGACTTGAGAAAACATCGATCACTCTGCTACAGGAATTGATAAATACCTGGATAACACTACTCCATGGAGTGGTGAATAAACAGATCACACTGCTACAGAGAGTGGTGAACACGCGGATCACATGATACTGAGAGTGGTGATTAGCCGGATCACACTGCTGCAGGGAGTGGTGAATAACCAGATTACACTGCTACAGTGATTGTTGAACACCTGGATCACACTACTACATGAATTGGTAAACACCCGGATCACACTGCTGCAGAGAGTGAACACGTGGATGACCTGATACTGAGAGTGGTGAATAGCTGGATCACGCTGCTACAGACAGTGGCAAATAACCGGATCACACTGCTATAGGGAGTGGTGAACACTTGGATCAACCAGCTACATGGAGTGGTGAATAACCAGATCACACTGCTAAAGGGAATGGTGAATAATCAGATCACACTGCTACAAGGAGAGGTAAACACCCGGATATCACTGCCACCGGGCGTGGTGAATAACCACATCACACTGCTGCAGGGAGTGGTGAATAACCAGATCACACTGCTACAAGGAGTGGGGTACACTCGGATCTCTCTGCCACCGGGCGGGGTGAATAAACAAATCACACTGCTGCAGGCAGTGGTGAATAACAGGATCACACTTCTACAGAGAATGGTGAATTACCGGATCACACTGCTACAGGGAGTGGTGAACACTTGGATGAACCTGCTACAGGGAGTGGTGAATAACCAGATCACACTGCTAGACATTGGAGAATAACCGGATCACACTGCTACAGAGAGTGGTGAATAACCGGATCACACTGCTACAGGGAGTGGTGAATAATCAGATCACACTGCTAGAAGGAGAGGTAAACACCCGGATATCACTGCCACCGGGCATGGTGAATAAATAAGTCACACTGCTGCAGGGAGTGGTGAATAACCGGATCACACTGCTACAGTGATTGGTGAACAACTGGATCACACTACTACCTGAATTGGTGAACACATGGATCACACAGCTACAGAGTGGTGAACAGCTGGAACGTGCATCAACCGGGAATGGTGAACAGCTGGATCTCCCTACAACAGGGATTAGTGAACAACTTGATCACACTGATGCAGTGAGAAGTGAACACCTGGATCACACTGTTACCTGGAATTGTGAAAACATGGAGCACACTGCTACAGGAACTGTTTAATACCTGGATAACACTACTACATGGAGTGGTGTATAAACGGATCACACTGCTACGGGGAGTGGGGAATAACCAAATCACACTGCTGCAGGGTGTCGTAAATAATCAGATCACACTGCTACATATTGTGGTGAACACCCAGATCACACAGCTACAGACAGTGGTGAATAACCGGATCACACTGCTACAGGGAGAGGTGAACACCTGGATCACACTGCTACAGAGAGTGTTGAATAACTGGATCACACTGCTACAGAGAGTGGTGAATAACTGGATCACACTGCTACAGGGAGTGCTGAATTACCGGATCACCCTTCTACTGGGAGTGGTGAACAACTGGATCAAATTGCTACAGAGAGTGGTGAATAACCAGATCACACTGCTACTGAGAGTGGTGAAAACTTCGATCAACCTGCGACAGGGAGTGGTGAATAACCAGATTACACAACTGCAGGGTGTGGTGAATAACCGGATCAAACTGCTACAGGGAGTGGTGAACACCCGGATCACACTGCTATAGGGAGTAGTGAATATCCGGATCACACTGCTACAGTGATTGGTGAACAACTGGATCACACTACTACCTGAATTGGTGAACACATGGATCACACAGCTACAGAGTGGTGAAAAGCTGGAACGTGCATCAACCGGGAATGGTGAAGAGCTGGATCTCCCTACAACAGGGATTGGTGAACAAATTGATCACACTGATGCAGTGAGAAGTGAACACCAGGATCACACTGTTACCTGGACTTGAGAAAACATCGATCACACTGCTACAGGAATTGATAAATACCTGGATAACACTACTCCATGGAGTGGTGAATAACTGGATCACACTGCTACAGAGAGTGGTGAACACCCGGATCACACTGCTACAGAGAGTGGTGAACACGCGGATCACCTGATACTGAGAGTGGTGAATAGCTGGATCACACTGCTACAGGTTGGTAAATAACCGGATCACACTGCTGCAGACAATGGTGAATAACTGGATCACGCTGCTACAGGGAGCGGTGAATAACCGGATCACACTGCTACGGGGATTGGTGAACAACTGGATCAACCAGCTACATGGAGTGTTGAATAAACAGATCACACTGCTACATGGAGTGGTGAACACCAGGATCACACTGCTACAGACATTGGTGAATAAACAGATCACACTGCTACAGAGAGTGGTGAATAACCGGATCACACTGCTGCAGGGAGTGGTGAATAACCAGATCACACTGCTACAAGGAGTGGGGTACACTCGGATCTCTCTGCCACCGGGAGGGGTGAATAAACAAATCACACTGCTGCAGGCAGTGGTGAATAACAAGATCACACTTCTACAGAGAATGGTGAATTACCGGATCACACTGCTACAGGGAGTGGTGAACACTTGGATGAACCTGCTACAGGGAGTGGTGAATAAACAGATCACACTGCTAGACATTGGAGAATAACCGGATCACACTGCTACAGAGAGTGGTGAATAACCGGATCACACTGCTACAGGGAGTGGTGAATAAACAGATCAGACTGCTGCAGGGAGTGGTGAACACTCAAATTGCACTGCTACAGGGCGTGGTGAATAACCAGATCACACTGCAACAGGGAGAGGTGAATAACCAGATCACACTGCTAAAGTAAATGGTGAACACCTGGATCACACTACAACATGAATTGGTGAACACCTGGATCACACTGCTACAGAGTGGTGAACAGCTGGAACGTGCATCAACAGGAAATGGTGAAGAGCTGGATCTCCCAACTACAGGGATTGGTGAACAACTTGATCACACTGATGCAGTGAGAAGTGAACACCTGGATCACACTGTTACCTGGACTTGAGAAAACATCGATCACACTGCTACAGGAATTGAAAAATACCTGGATAACACTACTCCATGGTGTGGTGAATAACTGGATCACACTGCTACCGGGAGTGGGGAATATCCAAATCACATTGCTGCAGGGAGTGGTGAATAAACAGATCACACTGCTACAGAGAGTGGTGAACACCCGGATCACACTGCTACAGAGAGTGGTGAACACGCGGATCACCTGATACTGAGAGTGGTGAATAGCTGGATCACACTGCTACAGGTTGGTAAATAACCGGATCACACTGCTGCAGACAATGGTGAATAACTGGATCACGCTGCTACAGGGAGCGGTGAATAACCGGATCACACTGCTACAGGGATTGGAAAACAGCCAGATTACACTGCTACAGGGAGTAGTGTCTAACTGGATCACACTGCTACAGACAGGGGTGAATGACGGGAGTGCACTGCTACAGGGAGTGGTGAACACGTGGATCACACTGCTACAGGGATTGGTGAAAACCTTGATCACACGGCTGCAGGTAGAAGTGAACAGCTGTATCACACTGTTAACTGGAATTGTGAAAACATGGAAAACACTGCTACAGGAACTGTTTAATACCTAGATAACACTGCTACAAGGAGTGGTGAACACCCGGATTTCACCACTACAGACAGTGGTGATTAACCGGATCACACTGCTACAGGGAGTGGTGAACACTTGGATCAACCAGCTACATGGTGTGTTGAATAAACAGATCACACTGCTACAAGGAGTGGGGTACACCAGGATCACACTGCTACAGACATTGGTGAATAACCGGATCACACGGCTAAAGGGAGTGGTGAATAACCAGATCACACTGCTACAGAGAGTGGTGAATAACCAGATCACACTGCTACAGAGAGTGGTGAATAATCAGATCACACTGCTACAGAGAGTGGTGAATTACTGGATCACACTGCTACTGGGAAGGGTGAATAAACAAATCACACTGCTGCAGGCAGTGGTGAATAACAAGATCACACTTCTACAGAGAATGGTGAATTACCGGATCACACTGCTACAGGGAGTGGTGAACACTTGGATCAAGCAGCTACATGGAGTGTTGAATAAACAGATCACACTGCTACATGGAGTGGTGAACACCAGGATCACACTGCTACAGGGATTGGTGAATAAACAGATCACACTGCTACAGAGAGTGGTGAATAACCGGATCACACTGCTGCAGGGAGTGGTGAATAACCAGATCACACTGCTACAAGGAGTGGGGTACACTCGGATCTCTCTGCCACCGGGAGGGGTGAATAAACAAATCACACTGCTGCAGGCAGTGGTGAATAACAAGATCACACTTCTACAGAGAATGGTGAATTACCGGATCACACTGCTACAGGAATTGATAAATACCTGGATAACACTACTCCATGGAGTGGTGAATAACTGGATCACACTGCTACAGAGAGTGGTGAACACCCGGATCACACTGCTACAGAGAGTGGTGAACACGCGGATCACCTGATACTGAGAGTGGTGAATAGCTGGATCACACTGCTACAGGTTGGTAAATAACCGGATCACACTGCTGCAGACAATGGTGAATAACTGGATCACGCTGCTACAGGGAGCGGTGAATAACCGGATCACACTGCTACAGGGATTGGAAAACAGCCAGATTACACTGCTACAGGGAGTAGTGTCTAACTGGATCACACTGCTACAGACAGGGGTGAATGACGGGAGTGCACTGCTACAGGGAGTGGTGAACACGTGGATCACACTGCTACAGGGATTGGTGAAAACCTTGATCACACGGATGCAGGTAGAAGTGAACAGCTGTATCACACTGTTAACTGGAATTGTAAAAACATGGAAAACACTGCTACAGGAACTGTTTAATACCTAGATAACACTGCTACAAGGAGTGGTGAACACCCGGATTTCACCACTACAGACAGTGGTGATTAACCGGATCACACTGCTACAGGGAGTGGTGAACACTTGGATCAACCAGCTACATGGTGTGTTGAATAAACAGATCACACTGCTACATGGAGTGGTGAACACCAGGATCACACTGCTACAGACATTGGTGAATAACCGGATCACACGGCTAAAGGGAGTGGTGAATAACCAGATCACACTGCTACAGAGAGTGGTGAATAACCAGATCACACTGCTACAGAGAGTGGTGAATAATCAGATCACTCTGCTACAGAGAGTGGTGAATTACTGGATCACACTGCTACTGGGAAGGGTGAATAAACAAATCACACTGCTGCAGGCAGTGGTGAATAACAAGATCACACTTCTACAGAGAATGGTGAATTACCGGATCACACTGCTACAGGGAGTGGTGAACACTTGGATCAAACAGTTACATGGAGTGTTGAATAAACAGATCACACTGCTACATGGAGTGGTGAACACCAGGATCACACTGCTACAGGGATTGGTGAAAACCTTGATCACACGGCTGCAGGTAGAAGTGAACAGCTGTATCACACTGTTAACTGGAATTGTGAAAACATGGAAAACACTGCTACAGGAACTGTTTAATACCTAGATAACACTGCTACAGGGAGTGGTGAACACTTGGATCAACCAGCTACATGGTGTGTTGAATAAACAGATCACACTGCTACATGGAGTGGTGAACACCAGGATCACACTGCTACAGACATTGGTGAATAACCGGATCACACGGCTAAAGGGAGTGGTGAATAACCAGATCACACTGCTACAGAGAGTGGTGAATAACCAGATCACACTGCTACAGAGAGTGGTGAATAATCAGATCACACTGCTACAGAGAGTGGTGAATTACTGGATCACACTGCTACTGGGAGTGGTGAACACTTGGATGAACCTGCTACAGGGAGTGGTGAATAACCAGATCACACTTCTACAGAGAATGGTGAATTACCGGATCACACTGCTACAGGGAGTGGTGAACACTTGGATCAAGCAGCTACATGGAGTGTTGAATAAACAGATCACACTGCTACATGGAGTGGTGAACACCAGGATCAGACTGCTACAGACATTGGTGAATAAACAGATCACACTGCTACAGAGAGTGGTGAATAACCGGATCACACTGCTGCAGGGAGTGGTGAATAACCAGATCACACTGCTACAAGGAGTGGGGTACACTCGGATCTCTCTGCCACCGGGAGGGGTGAATAAACAAATCACACTGCTGCAGGCAGTGGTGAATAACAAGATCACACTTCTACAGAGAATGGTGAATTACCGGATCACACTGCTACAGAGAGTGGTGAATAACCGGATCACACTGCTACAGGGAGTGGTGAATAATCAGATCACACTGCTACAAGGAGAGGTAAACACCCGGATATCACTGCCACCGGGCATGGTGAATAAATAAGTCACACTGCTGCAGGGAGTGGTGAATAACCGGATCAAACTGCTACAGGGAGTGGTGAACATACAGATCACACTGCTATAGGGAGTAGTGAATAACCTGATCACACTGCTACAGTGATTGGTGAACAACTGGATCACACTACTACCTGAATTGGTGAGCACATGGATCACACAGCTACAGAGTGGTGAACAGCTGGAACTTGCATCAACCGGGAATGGTGAAGAGCTGGATCTCCCTACAAAAGGGATTGGTGAACAACTTGATCACACTGATGCAGTGAGAAGTGAACACCTGGATCACACTGTTACCTGGACTTGAGAAAACATCGATCACACTGCTACAGGAATTGATAAATACCTGGATAACACTACTCCATGGAGTGGTGAATAACTGGATTACACTGCTACCGGGAGTGGGGAATATCCAAATCACACTGCTGCAGGGAGTGGTGAATAAACAGATCACACTGCTACAGAGAGTGGTGAACACCCGGATCACAGTGCTACAGAGAGTTGTGAACACGCGGATCACCTGATACTGAGAGTGCTGAATAGCCGGATCACACTGCTACAGGAATTGATAAATACCTGGATAACACTACTCCATGGAGTGGTGAATAACTGGATTACACTGCTACCGGGAGTGGGGAATATCCAAATCACACTGCTGCAGGGAGTGGTGAATAAACAGATCACACTGCTACAGAGAGTGGTGAACACCCGGATCACAGTGCTACAGAGAGTTGTGAACACGCGGATCACCTGATACTGAGAGTGCTGAATAGCCGGATCACACTGCTACAGGAATTGATAAATACCTGGATAACACTACTCCATGGAGTGGTGAATAACTGGATTACACTGCTACCGGGAGTGGGGAATATCCAAATCACACTGCTGCAGGGAGTGGTGAATAAACAGATCACACTGCTACAGAGAGTGGTGAACACCCGGATCACAGTGCTACAGAGAGTTGTGAACACGCGGATCACCTGATACTGAGAGTGCTGAATAGCCGGATCACACTGCTACAGGAATTGATAAATACCTGGATAACACTACTCCATGGAGTGGTGAATAACTGGATTACACTGCTACCGGGAGTGGGGAATATCCAAATCACACTGCTGCAGGGAGTGGTGAATAAACAGATCACACTGCTACAGAGAGTGGTGAACACCCGGATCACAGTGCTACAGAGAGTTGTGAACACGCGGATCACCTGATACTGAGAGTGCTGAATAGCCGGATCACACTGCTACAGGTTGGTAAATAACCGGATCACACTGCTGCAGACAATGGTGAATAACTGGATCACACTGCTACAGGGAGCGGTGAATAACCGGATCACACTGCTACAGGGATTGGAAAACAGCCAGATTACACTGCTACAGGGATTAGTGTCTAACTGGATCACACTGCTACAGACAGGGGTGAATGACGGGAGTGCACTGCTACAGGGAGTGGTGAACACGTGGATCACACTGCTACAGGGATTGGTGAAAACCTTGATCACACGGCTGCAGGTAGAAGTGAACAGCTGGATCACACTGTTAACTGGAATTGTGAAAACATGGAAAACACTGCTACAGGAACTGTTTAATACCTAGATAACACTACTACATGGAGTGGTGAACACCCGGATCACACTACTACAGAGAGTGGTGAATAACCAGATCACACTGCTACAGGGTGGTGAATAACCGGATCACACTGCCACAGACAATGGTGAATAACAGGAACACACTGCTACAGGGAGTGGTGAAAAACCGGATCGCACTACTACAGGGAGTGGTGAACACCCAGATTACACTTCTAAAGGGAGTGGTGAATAACCGGATCACACTGCTACAGACAGTGGTGAATAACGGGATCACAGTGCTACAGGGAATGGTGAATAACTTGATCAAAATGCTGCAGGTAGAAGTGAACACCTGGATCACACTGTTACCTGGACTTGCGAAAACATGGATCACACTGCTACAGGAACTGTTTAATACCTGGATAACACTATTATATCGAGTGGTGAATAACCGGATCACCCTGTTACAGAGAGTAGTGAATAACCGGATCACACTGCTACTGGGAGTGGCGAACACCCGGATCACACTGCTACAGACAGTGGCAAATAACCGTTCACACTGCTACAGGGAGTGGTGAACACTTGGATCAACCAGCTATATGGAGTGTTGAATAACCAGATCACACTGCTACATGGAGTGGTGAACACCAGGATCACACTGCTACAGACATTGGTGAATAACCGGATCACACGGCTAAAGGGAGTGGTGAATAACCAGATTACACTGCTACAGGGAGTGGTGAATAATCAGATCACACTGCTACAAGGAGAGGTAAACACCCGGATATCACTGCCACCGGGCGTGGTGAATAACCACATCACACTGCTGCAGGGAGTGGTGAATAAACAGATCACACTGCTACAGAGAGTGTTGAATTACTGGATCACACTGCTACTGGGAGTGGAGAAAACCCGGATCTCACTGCTACAGGGAGTGGTGAATAACCAGATCACACTGCTACAGGGAGTGGTGAATAATCAGATCACACTGCTACAAGGAGAGGTAAACACCCAGATATCACTGCCACTGGGCGTGGTGAATAACCACATCACACTGCTGCAGGGAGTGGTGAATAAACAGATCACACTGCTACAGAGAGTGTTGAATTACTGGATCACACTGCTACTGGGAGTGGAGAAAACCCGGATCTCACTGCTACAGGGAGTGGTGAATAACCACATCACACTGCTGCAGGGAGTGGTGAATAACCAGATCACACTGCTAGAAGGAGTGGGGTACACTCGGATCTCTCTGCCAACGGGTGGGGGTGAATAAACAAATAACACTGCTGCAGGCAGTGGTGAATAACAAGATCACACTTCTACAGAGAATGGCGAATTACCGGATCACACTGCTACAGGGAGTGGTGAACACTTGGATCAACCAGCTACATGGTGTGTTGAATAAACAGATCACACTGCTACATGGAGTGGTGAACACCAGGATCACACTGCTACAGACATTGGTGAATAACCGGTTCACACGGCTAAAGGGAGTGGTGAATAACCAGATCACACTGCTACAGAGAGTGGTGAATAACCAGATCACACTGCTACAGAGAGTGGTGAATAACCGGATCACACTGCTACAGGGAGTGGTGAATAATCAGATCACACTGCTACAGAGAGTGGTGAATTACTGGATCACACTGCTACTGGGAAGGGTGAATAAACAAATCACACTGCTGCAGGCAGTGGTGAATAACAAGATCACACTTCTACAGAGAATGGTGAAGTACCGGATCACACTGCTACTGGGAGTGGTGAACACTTGGATGAACCTGCTACAGGGAGTGGTGAATAACCAGATCACACTGCTAGACATTGGAGAATAACCGGATCACACTGCTACAGAGAGTGGTGAATAACCGGATCACACTGCTACAGGGAGTGGTGAATAACCAGATCACACTGCTAGTCATTGGAGAATAACCGGATCACACTGCTACAGGGAGTGGTGCACACCCATATTACACTTCTACAGGGAGTGGTGAATAACCGGATCACACTGCTACAGACAGAGGTGAATAACGGGATCACACTGCTACAGGGAGTGGTGAATAAACGGATCACAGTGCTACAGGGAATGGTGAACACCTGCATCACACTGCTACAGGGATTGGTGAACACCTTGATCATACTGCTGCAGGTAGAAGTGAACACCTGGATTACACTGTTACCTGGACTTGTGAAAACATGGATCACACTGCTACAGGAACTGTTTAATACCTGGATAACAGTACTCTGTGTAGTGGTGAATAACCGGATCACATTGTTACAGAGAGTAGTGAATAACCGGATCACACTGCTACTGGGAGTGGTGAACACCCGGATCACAGTGCTACAGGGAATGGTGAACACCTGCATCACACTGCTACAGGGATTGGTGAACACCTTGATCACACTGCTGCAGGTAGAAGTGAACACCTGGATCACACTGTTACCTGGACTTGAGAAAACATCGATCACACTGCTACAGGAACTGTTTAATACCTGGATAACAGTACTCTGTGTAGTGGTGAATAACCGGATCACATTGTTACAGAGAGTAGTGAATAACCGGATCACACTGCTACTGGGAGTGGTGAACACCCGGATCACACTGCTACAGACAGTGGTGAACACCCGGATCACACTGCTACAGGGATTGGTGAACACCTTGATCACACTGCTGCAGGTAGAAGTGAACACCTGGATCACACTGTTACCTGGACTTGAGAAAACATCGATCACACTGCTACAGGAATTGATAAATACCTGGATAACACTACTCCATGGAGTGGTGAATAACTGGATCACGCTGCTACCGGGAGTGGGGAATATCCAAATCATTCTGCTGGAGGGAGTGGTGAATAAACAGATCACACTGCTACAGAGAGTGGTGAACACCCGGATCACACTGCTGCAGAGAGTGGTGAACACGCGGATCACCTGATACTGAGAGTGGTGAATAGCCGGATCACACTGCTACTGGGAGTGGTGAATAACCAGATTACACTGCTACAGGAATTGATAAATACCTGGATAACACTACTCCATGGAGTGGTGAATAACTGGATCACACTGCTACCGGGAGTGGGGAATATCCAAATCACTCTGCTGGAGGGAGTGGTGAATAAACAGATCACACTGCTACAGAGAGTGGTGAACACCCGGATCACACTGCTGCAGAGAGTGGTGAACACGCGGATCACCTGATAATGAGAGTGGTGAATAGCCGGATCACACTGCTACTGGGAGTGGTGAATAACCAGATTACACTGCTACAGTGATTGTTGAACACCTGGATCACACTACTACATGAACTGGTAAACACCCAGATCACACTGCTACAAAGAGTGGTGAACACGTGGATAACCTGATACTGGGAGTGGTGAATAGCTGGATCACACTGCTACAGGTTGCTAAATAACTGGATCACACTGCTGCAGACAATGGTGAATAACCGGATCACACTGCTACGTGGAGCCGTGAATAACCGGATCACACTGCTACGTGGAGCCGTGAATAACCGGATCACACTGCTACAGGGATTGGTGAACACCCAGATTACACTGCTACAGGGAGTAGTGCCTAACCGGATCACACTGCTACAGACAGGGGTGAATGATGGGATCACACTGCTACAGGGAGTGGTGAACACGTGGATCAGACTGCTACAGGGATTGGTGAACACCTTGATGACACAGCCGCAGGTAGAAGTGAATAGCTGGATCACAATGTTAACTGGAATTGCGAAAACATGGAAAACACTGCTACAGGAACTGTTTAATACCTAGATAACACTACTACAAGGAGTGGTGAACACCTGGATCACACTGCTACAGAGAGTGGTGAATAACCGGATCACACTGCTACAGGGTGGTGAATAACCTGATCACACTGCTACAGACAATGGTGAATAACCGGATCACACTGCTACATGGAGTGGTGAACACCCAGATAACACTTCTACAGACAGAGGTGAATAACGGGATCACACTACTACAGGGAGTGGTGAACACCCAGATTACACTTTTACAGGGAGTGGTGAATAACCAGATCACACTGCTACAGAGAGTGGTGAATACGTGGATCACACTGCTACAGTGTGGTGAATAACCACATCACACTGCCATAGACAATGGTGAATAACAGGATCACACTGCTACAGGAATTGTTTAATACCTTGATAACACTACTACAGGGAGAGTTGAATAACCGGATCACACTGCCACCGGGAGTGGGGAATAAACAAATCACACTGCTGCAGGGTGTGGTGAATAAACAGATCAGACTGCTACAGAGAGTGGTGAACACCCAGATCACACTGCTACAGAGAGTGGTGAATAACCGGATCACACTGCTACAGGGTGGTGAATAACCGCATCACTCTGCCATAGACAATGGTGACTAACCGGATCACACTGCTACAGGGAGTGGTGAATAACAGGATCACACTGCTACAGGGAGTGGTGAATAAACGGATCACAGTGCTACAGGGAATGGTGAACACCTGCATCACACTGCTACAGGGATTGGTGAACACCTTGATCATACTGCTGCAGGTAGAAGTGAACACCTGGATTACACTGTTACCTGGACTTGTGAAAACATGGATCACACTGCTACAGGAACTGTTTAATACCTGGATAACAGTACTCTGTGTAGTGGTGAATAACCGGATCACATTGTTACAGAGAGTAGTGAATAACCGGATCACACTGCTACTGGGAGTGGTGAACACCCGGATCACAGTGCTACAGGGAATGGTGAACACTTGCATCACACTGCTACAGGGATTGGTGAACACCTTGATCACACTGCTGCAGGTAGAAGTGAACACCTGGATCACACTGTTACCTGGACTTGAGAAAACATCGATCACACTGCTACAGGAACTGTTTAATACCTGGATAACAGTACTCTGTGTAGTGGTGAATAACCGGATCACATTGTTACAGAGAGTAGTGAATAACCGGATCACACTGCTACTGGGAGTGGTGAACACCCGGATCACACTGCTACAGACAGTGGTGAACACCCGGATCACACTGCTACAGGGATTGGTGAACACCTTGATCACACTGCTGCAGGTAGAAGTGAACACCTGGATCACACTGTTACCTGGACTTGAGAAAACATCGATCACACTGCTACAGGAATTGATAAATACCTGGATAACACTACTCCATGGAGTGGTGAATAACTGGATCACACTGCTACCGGGAGTGGGGAATATCCAAATCATTCTGCTGGAGGGAGTGGTGAATAAACAGATCACACTGCTACAGAGAGTGGTGAACACCCGGATCACACTGCTGCAGAGAGTGGTGAACACGCGGATCACCTGATACTGAGAGTGGTGAATAGCCGGATCACACTGCTACTGGGAGTGGTGAATAACCAGATTACACTGCTACAGGAATTGATAAATACCTGGATAACACTACTCCATGGAGTGGTGAATAACTGGATCACACTGCTACCGGGAGTGGGGAATATCCAAATCACTCTGCTGGAGGGAGTGGTGAATAAACAGATCACACTGCTACAGAGAGTGGTGAACACCCGGATCACACTGCTGCAGAGAGTGGTGAACACGCGGATCACCTGATACTGAGAGTGGTGAATAGCCGGATCACACTGCTACAGGGAGTGGTGAATAACTAGATTACACTGCTACAGTGATTGTTGAAAACCTGGATCACACTACTACATGAACTGGTAAACACCCAGATCACACTGCTACAAAGAGTGGTGAACACGTGGATAACCTGATACTGGGAGTGGTGAATAGCTGGATCACACTGCTACAGGTTGCTAAATAACTGGATCACACTGCTGCAGACAATGGTGAATAACAGGATCACACTGCTACGTGGAGCCGTGAATAACCGGATCACACTGCTACGTGGAGCCGTGAATAACCGGATCACACTGCTACAGGGATTGGTGAACACCCAGATTACACTGCTACAGGGAGTAGTGCCTAACCGGATCACACTGCTACAGACAGGGGTGAATGATGGGATCACACTGCTACAGGGAGTGGTGAACACGTGGATCAGACTGCTACAGGGAATGGTGAACACCTTGATGACACAGCCGCAGGTAGAAGTGAATAGCTGGATCACAATGTTAACTGGAATTGCGAAAACATGGAAAACACTGCTACAGGAACTGTTTAATACCTAGATAACACTACTACAAGGAGTGGTGAACACCTGGATCACACTGCTACAGAGAGTGGTGAATAACCGGATCACACTGCTACAGGGTGGTGAATAACCTGATCACACTGCTACAGACAATGGTGAATAACTGGATCACACTGCTACATGGAGTGGTGAACACCCAGATAACACTTCTACAGACAGAGGTGAATAACGGGATCACACTACTACAGGGAGTGGTGAACACCCAGATTACACTTTTACAGGGAGTGGTGAATAACCAGATCACACTGCTACAGGGAGTGGTGAATACGTGGATCACACTGCTACAGTGTGGTGAATAACCACATCACACTGCCATAGACAATGGTGAATAACAGGATCACACTGCTACAGGAATTGTTTAGTACCTTGATAACACTACTACAGGGAGAGTTGAATAACCGGATCACACTGCCACCGGGAGTGGGGAATAAACAAATCACACTGCTGCAGGGTGTGGTGAATAAACAGATCAGACTGCTACAGAGAGTGGTGAACACCCAGATCACACTGCTACAGAGAGTGGTGAATAACCGGATCACACTGCTACAGGGTGGTGAATAACCGCATCACTCTGCCATAGACAATGGTGACTAACCGGATCACACTGCTACAGGGAGTGGTGAATAACAGGATCACACTGCTACAGGGAGTGGTGCACACCCATATTACACTTCTACAGGGAGTGGTGAATAACCGGATCACACTGCTACAGACAGAGGTGAATAACGGGATCACACTGCTACAGGGAGTGGTGAATAAACGGATCACAGTGCTACAGGGAATGGTGAACACCTGCATCACACTGCTACAGGGATTGGTGAACACCTTGATCATACTGCTGCAGGTAGAAGTGAACACCTGGATTACACTGTTACCTGGACTTGTGAAAACATGGATCACACTGCTACAGGAACTGTTTAATACCTGGATAACAGTACTCTGTGTAGTGGTGAATAACCGGATCACATTGTTACAGAGAGTAGTGAATAACCGGATCACACTGCTACTGGGAGTGGTGAACACCCGGATCACACTGCTACAGACAGTGGTGAATAACCGGATCACGCGGCTACAAGGAGTGGTGAGCACTTGGATCAATTTGCTACAGGGAGTGGTGAATAACCAGCTCACACTGGTACAGACAGTGGCGAATAACTGGATCACAGTGCTACTGGGAGTGGTGAACAACTTGATAACACTGATGCAGTGAGAAGTGATCACACTGTTACCTGTACTTGAGAAAACATCGATCACACTGCTACAGGAATTGATAAATACCTCGATAACACTACTCTTTGGAGTGGTGAATAACTGGATCACACTGCTACCGGGAGTGGGGAATATCCAAATCACACTGCTGCAGGGAGTGGTGAATAAACAGATCACACTGCTACAGAGAGTGGTGAACACCCGGATCACACTGCTACAGACAATGGTGAATAAAGGGATCACACTGCTACAGGGATTGGTGAACACCTTGATGACACTGCCGCAGGTAGAAGTGAACAACTGGATCACACTGTTAACTGGAATTGTGAAAACATGGAAAACACTGCTACAGGAACTGTTTAATACCTAGATAACACTACTACAAGGAGTGGTGAACACCCGGATCATACGGCTACAGGGTGGTGAATACCCCCATCACACTGTCATAGACAATGGTGAATAACAGGATCACACTGCTACAGGGAGTGGTGAACACCCAGATTACACTTCTACAGGGATTGGTGAATAACCGGATCACACTGCTACAGACAGAGGTGAATAACGGGATCACACTGCTACAGGGAGTGGTGAATAACCGGATCACAGTGCTACAGGGAATGGTGAACACCTGCATCACACTGCTACAGGGATTGGTGAACACCTTGATCACACTGCTGCAGGTAGAAGTGAACACCTGGATCACACTGTTACCTGGACTTGAGAAAACATCGATCACACTGCTACAGGAACTGTTTAATACCTGGATAACAGTACTCTGTGTAGTGGTGAATAACCGGATCACATTGTTACATAGAGTAGTGAATAACCGGATCACACTGCTACTGGGAGTGGTGAACACCCGGATCACAATGCTACAGACAGTGGTGAACACCCGGATCACACTGCTACAGGGATTGGTGAACACCTTGATCACACTGCTGCAGGTAGAAGTGAACACCTGGATCACACTGTTACCTGGACTTGAGAAAACATCGATCACACTGCTACAGGAATTGATAAATACCTGGATAACACTACTCCATGGAGTGGTGAATAACTGGATCACACTGCTACCGGGAGTGGGGAATATCCAAATCATTCTGCTGGAGGGAGTGGTGAATAAACAGATCACACTGCTACAGAGAGTGGTGAACACCCGGATCACACTGCTGCAGAGAGTGGTGAACACGCGGATCACCTGATACTGAGAGTGGTGAATAGCCGGATCACACTGCTACTGGGAGTGGTGAATAACCAGATTACACTGCTACAGGAATTGATAAATACCTGGATAACATTACTCCATGGAGTGGTGAATAACTGGATCAATCTGCTACCGGGAGTGGGGAATATCCAAATCACTCTGCTGGAGGGAGTGGTGAATAAACAGATCACACTGCTACAGAGAGTGGTGAACACCCGGATCACACTGCTGCAGAGAGTGGTGAACACGCGGATCACCTGATACTGAGAGTGGTGAATAGCCGGATCACACTGCTACTGGGAGTGGTGAATAACCAGATTACACTGCTACAGTGATTGTTGAACACCTGGATCACACTACTACATGAACTGGTAAACACCCAGATAACATTGCTACAAAGAGTGGTGAACACGTGGATAACCTGATACTGGGAGTGGTGAATAGCCGGATCACACTGCTACAGGTTGCTAAATAACTGGATCACACTGCTGCAGACAATGGTGAATAACCGGATCACACTGCTACGTGGAGCCGTGAATAACCGGATCACACTGCTACGTGGAGCCGTGAATAACCGGATCACACTGCTACAGGGATTGGTGAACACCCAGATTACACTGCTACAGGGAGTAGTGTCTAACCGGATCACACTGCTACAGACAGGGGTGAATGATGGGATCACACTGCTACAGGGAGTGGTGAACACGTGGATCAGACTGCTACAGGGATTGGTGAACACCTTGATGACACAGCCGCAGGTAGAAGTGAAAAGCTGGATCACAATGTTAACTGGAATTGCGAAAACATGGAAAACACTGCTACAGGAACTGTTTAATACCTAGATAACACTACTACAAGGAGTGGTGAACACCTGGATCACACTGCTACAGAGAGTGGTGAATAACCGGATCACACTGCTACAGGGTGGTGAATAACCTGATCACACTGCTACAGACAATGGTGAATAACAGGATCACACTGCTACATGGAGTGGTGAACACCCAGATAACACTTCTACAGACAGAGGTGAATAACGGGATCACACTGCTACAGGTTGGTACATAACCGGATCACACTGCTGCAGACAATGGTGAATAACAGGATCACCCTGCTACAGGGAGTGGTGAATAACCGGATCACACTACTACAGGGAGTGGTGAACACCCAGATTACACTTTTACAGGGAGTGGTGAATAACCGGATCACACTGCTACAGGGAGTGGTGAATACGTGGATCACACTGCTACAGTGTGGTGAATAACCGCATCACACTGCCATAGACAATGGTGAATAACAGGATCACACTGCTACAGGAATTGTTTAATACCTTGATAACACTACTACAGGGAGAGTTGAATAACCGGATCACACTGCCACAGGGAGTGGGGAATAACCAAATCACACTGCTGCAGGGTGTGGTGAATAAACAGATCAGACTGCTACAGAGAGTGGTGAACACCCAGATCACACTGCTACAGAGAGTGGTGAATAACCTTATCACACTGCTACAGGGTGGTGAATAACCGCATCACTCTGCCATAGACAATGGTGACTAACCGGATCACACTGCTACAGGGAGTGGTGAATAACAGGATCACACTGCTACAGGGAGTGGTGCACACCCACATTACACTTCTACAGGGAGTGGTGAATAACCGGATCACACTGCTACAGACAGAGGTGAATAACGGGATCACACTGCTACAGGGAGTGGTGAATAAACGGATCACAGTGCTACAGGGAATGGTGAACACCTGCATCACACTGCTACAGGGATTGGTGAACACCTTGATCATACTGCTGCAGGTAGAAGTGAACACCTGGATTACACTGTTACCTGGACTTGTGAAAACATGGATCACACTGCTACAGGAACTGTTTAATACCTGGATAACAGTACTCTGTGTAGTGGTGAATAACCGGATCACATTGTTACAGAGAGTAGTGAATAACCGGATCACACTGCTACTGGGAGTGGTGAACACCCGGATCACACTGCTACAGACAGTGGTGAATAACCGGATCACGCGGCTACAGGGAGTGGTGAGCACTTGGATCAATTTGCTACAGGGAGTGGTGAATAACCAGCTCACACTGCTACAGACAGTGGCGAATAACTGGATCACAGTGCTACTGGGAGTGGTGAACAACTTGATAACACTGATGCAGTGAGAAGTGATCACACTGTTACCTGTACTTGAGAAAACATCGATCACACTGCTACAGGAATTGATAAATACCTGGATAACACTACTCTTTGGAGTGGTGAATAACTGGATCACACTGATACCGGGAGTGGGGAATATCCAAATCACACTGCTGCAGGGAGTGGTGAATAAACAGATCACACTGCTACGGGCAGTGGTGAATAACCAAATCACACTGCTACATGGAGTGGTGAACAGCCGGATCACACTGCTACAGACAGTGGTGAATAACCGGATCACACGGCTACTGGGAGAGGTGAACAACTTGATCACACTGATGCAGTGAGAAGTGAACACCTGGATCACACTGTTACCTGGACTTGAGAAAACATCGATCACACTGCTACAGGAATTGATAAATACCTGGATAACACTACTCTTTGGAGTGGTGAATAACTGGATCACACTGCTACCGGGAGTGGGGAATATCCAAATCACACTGCTGCAGGGAGTGGTGAATAAACAGATCACACTGCTACAGAGAGTGGTGAACACCCGGATCACACTGCTACAGACAATGGTGAATAAAGGGATCACACTGCTACAGGGATTGGTGAACACCTTGATGACACTGCCGCAGGTAGAAGTGAACAACTGGATCACACTGTTAACTGGAATTGTGAAAACATGGAAAACACTGCTACAGGAACTGTTTAATACCTAGATAACACTACTACAAGGAGTGGTGAACACCCGGATCATACGGCTACAGGGTGGTGAATACCCCCATCACACTGTCATAGACAATGGTGAATAACAGGATCACACTGCTACAGGGAGTGGTGAACACCCAAATTACACTTCTACAGGGAGTGGTGAATAACCGGATCACACTGCTACAGACAGAGGTGAATAACGGGATCACACTGCTACAGGGAGTGGTGAATAACCGGATCACAGTGCTACAGGGAATGGTGAACACCTGCATCACACTGCTACAGGGATTGGTGAACACCTTGATCACACTGCTGCAGGTAGAAGTGAACACCTGGATCACACTGTTACCTGGACTTGAGAAAACATCGATCACACTGCTACAGGAATTGATAAATCCCTGGATAACACTACTCCATGGAGTGGTGAATAACTCGATCACACTGCTACCGGGAGTGGGGAATATCCAAATCACTCTGCTGGACGGAGTGGTGAATAAACAGATCACACTGCTACATGGAGTTGTGAACACCCGGAACAGACTGCTACAGACAGTGGTGAATAACCGGATCACGCGGCTACAGGGAGTGGTGAGCACTTGGATCAATTTGCTACAGGGAGTGGTGAATAACCAGCTCACACTGCTACAGACAGTGGCGAATAACTGGATCACAGTGCTACTGGGAGTGGTGAACAACTTGATAACACTGATGCAGTGAGAAGTGATCACACTGTTACCTGTACTTGAGAAAACATCGATCACACTGCTACAGGAATTGATAAATACCTGGATAACACTACTCTTTGGAGTGGTGAATAACTGGATCACACTGCTACCGGGAGTGGGGAATATCCAAATCACACTGCTGCAGGGAGTGGTGAATAAACAGATCACACTGCTACGGGCAGTGGTGAATAACCAAATCACACTGCTACATGGAGTGGTGAACAGCCGGATCACACTGCTACAGACAGTGGTGAATAACCGGATCACACGGCTACTGGGAGAGGTGAACAACTTGATCACACTGATGCAGTGAGAAGTGAACACCTGGATCACACTGTTACCTGGACTTGAGAAAACATCGATCACACTGCTACAGGAATTGATAAATACCTGGATAACACTACTCTTTGGAGTGGTGAATAACTGGATCACACTGCTACCGGGAGTGGGGAATATCCAAATCACACTGCTGCAGGGAGTGGTGAATAAACAGATCACACTGCTACAGAGAGTGGTGAACACCCGGATCACACTGCTACAGACAATGGTGAATAAAGGGATCACACTGCTACAGGGATTGGTGAACACCTTGATGACACTGCCGCAGGTAGAAGTGAACAACTGGATCACACTGTTAACTGGAATTGTGAAAACATGGAAAACACTGCTACAGGAACTGTTTAATACCTAGATAACACTACTACAAGGAGTGGTGAACACCCGGATCATACGGCTACAGGGTGGTGAATACCCCCATCACACTGTCATAGACAATGGTGAATAACAGGATCACACTGCTACAGGGAGTGGTGAACACCCAAATTACACTTCTACAGGGAGTGGTGAATAACCGGATCACACTGCTACAGACAGAGGTGAATAACGGGATCACACTGCTACAGGGAGTGGTGAATAACCGGATCACAGTGCTACAGGGAATGGTGAACACCTGCATCACACTGCTACAGGGATTGGTGAACACCTTGATCACACTGCTGCAGGTAGATGTGAACACCTGGATCACACTGTTACCTGGACTTGAGAAAACATCGATCACACTGCTACAGGAATTGATAAATCCCTGGATAACACTACTCCATGGAGTGGTGAATAACTGGATCACACTGCTACCGGGAGTGGGGAATATCCAAATCACTCTGCTGGACGGAGTGGTGAATAAACAGATCACACTGCTACAGAGAGTGGTGAACACCCGGATCACACTGCTGCAGAGAGTGGTGAACACGCGGATCACCTGATACTGAGAGTGGTGAATAGCCGGATCACACTGCTACTGGGAGTGGTGAATAACCAGATTACACTGCTACAGGAATTGATAAATACCTGGATAACATTACTCCATGGAGTGGTGAATAACTGGATCAATCTGCTACCGGGAGTGGGGAATATCCAAATCACTCTGCTGGAGGGAGTGGTGAATAAACAGATCACACTGCTACAGAGAGTGGTGAACACCCGGATCACACTGCTGCAGAGAGTGGTGAACACGCGGATCACCTGATACTGAGAGTGGTGAATAGCCGGATCACACTGCTACTGGGAGTGGTGAATAACCAGATTACACTGCTACAGTGATTGTTGAACACCTGGATCACACTACTACATGAACTGGTAAACACCCAGATAACATTGCTACAAAGAGTGGTGAACACGTGGATAACCTGATACTGGGAGTGGTGAATAGCCGGATCACACTGCTACAGGTTGCTAAATAACTGGATCACACTGTTGCAGACAATGGTGAATAACCGGATCACACTGCTACGTGGAGCCGTGAATAACCGGATCACACTGCTACAGGGATTGGTGAACACCCAGATTACACTGCTACAGGGAGTAGTGTCTAACCGGATCACACTGCTACAGACAGGGGTGAATGATGGGATCACACTGCTACAGGGAGTGGTGAACACGTGGATCACACTGCTACAGGGATTGGTGAACACCTTGATGACACAGCCGCAGGTAGAAGTGAAAAGCTGGATCACAATGTTAACTGGAATTGCGAAAACATGGAAAACACTGCTACAGGAACTGTTTAATACCTAGATAACACTACTACAAGGAGTGGTGAACACCTGGATCACACTGCTACAGAGAGTGGTGAATAACCGGATCACACTGCTACAGGGTGGTGAATAACCTGATCACACTGCTACAGACAATGGTGAATAACAGGATCACACTGCTACATGGAGTGGTGAACACCCAGATAACACTTCTACAGACAGAGGTGAATAACGGGATCACACTGCTACAGGTTGGTACATAACCGGATCACACTGCTGCAGACAATGGTGAATAACAGGATCACCCTGCTACAGGGAGTGGTGAATAACCGGATCACACTACTACAGGGAGTGGTGAACACCCAGATTACACTTTTACAGGGAGTGGTGAATAACCGGATCACACTGCTACAGGGAGTGGTGAATACGTGGATCACACTGCTACAGTGTGGTGAATAACCGCATCACACTGCCATAGACAATGGTGAATAACAGGATCACACTGCTACAGGAATTGTTTAATACCTTGATAACACTACTACAGGGAGAGTTGAATAACCGGATCACACTGCCACAGGGAGTGGGGAATAACCAAATCACACTGCTGCAGGGTGTGGTGAATAAACAGATCAGACTGCTACAGAGAGTGGTGAACACCCAGATCACACTGCTACAGAGAGTGGTGAATAACCTTATCACACTGCTACAGGGTGGTGAATAACCGCATCACTCTGCCATAGACAATGGTGACTAACCGGATCACACTGCTACAGGGAGTGGTGAATAACAGGATCACACTGCTACAGGGAGTGGTGCACACCCACATTACACTTCTACAGGGAGTGGTGAATAACCGAATCACACTGCTACAGACAGAGGTGAATAACGGGATCACACTGCTACAGGGAGTGGTGAATAAACGGATCACAGTGCTACAGGGAATGGTGAACACCTGCATCACACTGCTACAGGGATTGGTGAACACCTTGATCATACTGCTGCAGGTAGAAGTGAACACCTGGATTACACTGTTACCTGGACTTGTGAAAACATGGATCACACTGCTACAGGAACTGTTTAATACCTGGATAACAGTACTCTGTGTAGTGGTGAATAACCGGATCACATTGTTACAGAGAGTAGTGAATAACCGGATCACACTGCTACTGGGAGTGGTGAACACCCGGATCACACTGCTACAGACAGTGGTGAATAACCGGATCACGCGGCTACAGGGAGTGGTGAGCACTTGGATCAATTTGCTACAGGGAGTGGTGAATAACCAGCTCACACTGCTACAGACAGTGGCGAATAACTGGATCACAGTGCTACTGGGAGTGGTGAACAACTTGATAACACTGATGCAGTGAGAAGTGATCACACTGTTACCTGTACTTGAGAAAACATCGATCACACTGCTACAGGAATTGATAAATACCTGGATAACACTACTCTTTGGAGTGGTGAATAACTGGATCACACTGCTACCGGGAGTGGGGAATATCCAAATCACACTGCTGCAGGGAGTGGTGAATAAACAGATCACACTGCTACGGGCAGTGGTGAATAACCAAATCACACTGCTACATGGAGTGGTGAACAGCCGGATCACACTGCTACAGACAGTGGTGAATAACCGGATCACACGGCTACTGGGAGAGGTGAACAACTTGATCACACTGATGCAGTGAGAAGTGAACACCTGGATCACACTGTTACCTGGACTTGAGAAAACATCGATCACACTGCTACAGGAATTGATAAATACCTGGATAACACTACTCTTTGGAGTGGTGAATAACTGGATCACACTGCTACCGGGAGTGGGGAATATCCAAATCACACTGCTGCAGGGAGTGGTGAATAAACAGATCACACTGCTACAGAGAGTGGTGAACACCCGGATCACACTGCTACAGACAATGGTGAATAAAGGGATCACACTGCTACAGGGATTGGTGAACACCTTGATGACACTGCCGCAGGTAGAAGTGAACAACTGGATCACACTGTTAACTGGAATTGTGAAAACATGGAAAACACTGCTACAGGAACTGTTTAATACCTAGATAACACTACTACAAGGAGTGGTGAACACCCGGATCATACGGCTACAGGGTGGTGAATACCCCCATCACACTGTCATAGACAATGGTGAATAACAGGATCACACTGCTACAGGGAGTGGTGAACACCCAAATTACACTTCTACAGGGAGTGGTGAATAACCGGATCACACTGCTACAGACAGAGGTGAATAACGGGATCACACTGCTACAGGGAGTGGTGAATAACCGGATCACAGTGCTACAGGGAATGGTGAACACCTGCATCACACTGCTACAGGGATTGGTGAACACCTTGATCACACTGCTGCAGGTAGAAGTGAACACCTGGATCACACTGTTACCTGGACTTGAGAAAACATCGATCACACTGCTACAGGAATTGATAAATCCCTGGATAACACTACTCCATGGAGTGGTGAATAACTCGATCACACTGCTACCGGGAGTGGGGAATATCCAAATCACTCTGCTGGAGGGAGTGGTGAATAAACAGATCACACTGCTACAGAGAGTGGTGAACACCCGGATCACACTGCTGCAGAGAGTGGTGAACACGCGGATCACCTGATACTGAGAGTGGTGAATAGCTGGATCACACTGCTACAGGGAGTGGTGAATAACCAGATTACACTGCTACAGTGATTGTTGAACAGCTGGATCACACTACTACATGAACTGGTAAAGACCCAGATCACACTGCTACAGAGAGTGGTGAACACGTGGATCACCTGATACTGGGAGTGGTGAATAGCCGGAACACACTGCTACAGGTTGGTAAATAACTGGATCACACTGCTGCAGACAATGGTGAATAACCGGATCACACTGCTACGTGGAGCCGTGAATAACCGGATCACACTGCTACAGGGATTGGTGAACACCCAGATTACACTGCTACAGGGAGTAGTGTCTAACCGGATCACACTGCTACAGAGTGGTGAATAACCGGATCACACTACTACAGGGTGGTGAATAACCTGATCACACTGCTACAGACAATGGTGAATAACAGGATCACACTGCTACAGGGAGTGGTGAACACCCAGATAACACTTCTACAGGGAGTGGTGAATAACCGGATCACACTGCTACAGACAGAGGTTAATAACGAGATCACACTGCTACAAGGAGTGTTGATTAACCGGATCACAGTGCTACAGGGAATGGTGAACACCTGCATCACACTGCTACAGGGATTGGTGAACACCCTGATCACACTGCTGCAGGTAGAAGTGAACACCTGGATTACACTGTTACCTGGACTTGTGAAATCATGGATCACACTGCTACAGAAACAGTATAATACCTGGATAACACTACTCTGTGGAGTGGTGAATAACCGGATCAGTCTGTTACAGAGAGTAGTGAATAAACGTATCACACTGCTACTGGGACTGGTGAAGACTGGGATAAACCAGCTACATGGAGTGTTGAATAACCAGAACACACTGCTACAGACAGAAGCGAATAAGCGGATCACACTGCTACATGGAGTGGTGAACAGCAGGATCACACTGCTACAGACAGTGGTGAATAACTGGATCACACGGCTACAGGGAGTGGTGAGCACTTGGATCAATCTGCTACAGGGAGTGATGAATAACCAGATCACACAGCTACAGACAGTGGCGAATAACTGGATCACAATGCTATGGGGAGTGGTGAACAACTTGATCACACTGATGCAGTGAGAAGTGAACACCTGGATCACACTGTTACCTGGACTTGAGAAAACATCGATCACACTGCTACAGGAATTGATAAATACCTGGATAACACTACTCTTTGGAGTGGTGAATAACTGGATCACACTGCTACCGGGAGTGGGGAATATCCAAATCACACTGCTGCAGGGAGTGGTGAATAAACAGATCACACTGCTACAGAGAGTGGTGAACACCCGGATCACACTGCTACAGACAATGGTGAATAAAGGGATCACACTGCTACAGGGATTGGTGAACACCTTGATGACACTGCCGCAGGTAGAAGTGAACAACTGGATCACACTGTTAACTGGAATTGTGAAAACATGGAAAACACTGCTACAGGAACTGTTTAATACCTAGATAACACTACTACAAGGAGTGGTGAACACCCGGATCATACGGCTACAGGGTGGTGAATACCCCCATCACACTGTCATAGACAATGGTGAATAACAGGATCACACTGCTACAGGGAGTGGTGAACACCCAAATTACACTTCTACAGGGAGTGGTGAATAACCGGATCACACTGCTACAGACAGAGGTGAATAACGGGATCACACTGCTACAGGGAGTGGTGAATAACCGGATCACAGTGCTACAGGGAATGGTGAACACCTGCATCACACTGCTACAGGGATTGGTGAACACCTTGATCACACTGCTGCAGGTAGAAGTGAACACCTGGATCACACTGTTACCTGGACTTGAGAAAACATCGATCACACTGCTACAGGAATTGATAAATCCCTGGATAACACTACTCCATGGAGTGGTGAATAACTCGATCACACTGCTACCGGGAGTGGGGAATATCCAAATCACTCTGCTGGAGGGAGTGGTGAATAAACAGATCACACTGCTACAGAGAGTGGTGAACACCCGGATCACACTGCTGCAGAGAGTGGTGAACACGCGGATCACCTGATACTGAGAGTGGTGAATAGCTGGATCACACTGCTACAGGGAGTGGTGAATAACCAGATTACACTGCTACAGTGATTGTTGAACACCTGGATCACACTACTACATGAACTGGTAAAGACCCAGATCACACTGCTACAGAGAGTGGTGAACACGTGGATCACCTGATACTGGGAGTGGTGAATAGCCGGAACACACTGCTACAGGTTGGTAAATAACTGGATCACACTGCTGCAGACAATGGTGAATAACCGGATCACACTGCTACGTGGAGCCGTGAATAACCGGATCACACTGCTACAGGGATTGGTGAACACCCAGATTACACTGCTACAGGGAGTAGTGTCTAACCGGATCACACTGCTACAGACAGGTGTGAATGATGGGATCACACTGCTACAGGGAGTGGTGAACACGTGGATCACACTGCTACAGGGATTGGTGAACACCTTGATGACACTGCCGCAGGCAGAATTGAAAAGCTGGATCACACTGTTAACTGGAATTGGGAAAACATGGAAAACACTGCTACCGGAACTGTTTAATACCTAGATAACACTACTACAAGGAGTGGTGAACACCTGGATCACACTGCTACAGAGAGTGGTGAATAACCGGATCACACTGCTACAGGGTGGTGAATAACCTGATCACACTGCTACTGACAATGGTGAATAACAGGATCACACTGCTACATGGAGTGGTGAACACCCAGATAACTCTTCCATAGACAGAGGTGAATAACGGGATCACACTGCTACAGGTTGGTACATAACTGGATCACACTGCTGCAGACAATGATGAATAGCAGGATCACCCTGCTACAGGGAGTGGTGAATAACCGGATCACACTACTACAGGGAGTGGTGAACACCCAGATTACACTTTTACAGGGAGTGGTGAATAACCGGATCACACTGCTACAGGGAGTGGTGAATACGTGGATCACACTGCTACAGTGTGGTGAATAACCGCATCACACTGCCATAGACAATGATGAATAACAGGATCACACTGCTACAGGGAGTGGTGCACACCCAGATTACACTTCTACAGGGAGTGGTGAATAACCGGATCACACTGCTACAGGGAATGGTGAACACCTGCATCACACTGCTACAGGGATTGGTGAACACCTTGATCACACTGCTGCAGGTAGAAGTGAACACCTGGATTACACTGTTACCTGGACTTGTGAAAACATGGATCACACTGCTACAGGAACTGTTTAATACCTGGATAACAGTACTCTGTGTAGTGGTGAATAACCGGATCACATTGCTACCGAGAGTAGTGAATAAACGGATCACACTGCTCCTGGGAGTGGTGAACACCCGGGTCACACTGCTACAGACAGTGGTGAATAACCGGATCACACGGCTACAGGGAGTGGTGAGCACTTGGATCAATTTGCTACAGGGTGTGGTGAATAACCAGATTACACTGCTACAGTGATTGTTGAACACCTGGATAACACTACTAAATGAACTGGTAAACACCCGGATCACACTGCTACAGAGAGTGGTGAACACGTGGATCACCTGCTACTGAGAGTGGTGAATAGCCGGATCACACTGCTACAGGTTGGTAAATAAGCGGATCACACTGCTGCAGACAATGGTGAATAACTGGATCACACTGCTACGTGGAGAGGTGAATAACTGGATCACACTGTTACAGAGAGTAGTGAATAACCAGATCACACTGCTACAGGGAGTGTTGAATAACCAGATCACACTGCTACAGACAGTGGTGAATAACCGGATCACACTGCTACATGGAGTGGTGAACAGCCGGATCATACTGCTGCAGACAGTGGCGAATAACCGGATCACACTGATACTGGGAGTGGTGAACAACTTGATAACACTGATGCAGTGAGAAGTGAACACCTGGATCACACTGTTACCTGGACTTGAGAAAAGATCGTTCACACTGCTACAGGAATTGATAAATTCCTGGATAACACTACTCTATGGAGTGGTGGATAACTGGATCACACTGCTACTGGGAGTGGGGAATATCCAAATCACACTGCTGGAGGGAGTGGTGAATAAATAGATCACACTGCTGCAGAGAGTGGTGAACACCCGGATCACAGAGCTACAGAGAGTGGTGAACACGCGGATCACCTGATACTGAGAGTGGTGAATAGCCAGATCACACTGCTACAGGGTGTGGTGAATAAACAGATTACACTGCTACAGTGATTGTTGAACACCTGGATCACACTACTAAATGAACTGGTAAACACCCGGATCACACTGCTACAGAGAGTGGTGAACACGTGGATCACCTGATACTGAGAGTGGTGAATAGCCGGATCACACTGCTACAGGTTGGTAAATAAGCGGATCACACTACTGCAGACAATGGTGAATAACTGGATCACACTGCTACGTGGAGAGGTGAATAACCGGATCACACTGCTACAGGGATTGGTGAACACCCAGATTACACTGCTACAGGGAGTAGTGTCTATCCGGATCACACTGCTACAGACAGGGGTGAATGATGGGATCACACTGCTACAGGGAGAGGTGAACACGTGGATCAGACTGCTACAGGGAGTGGTGAACACGTGGATCAGACTGCTGCAGGTATTGGTGAACACCTTGATGACACTGCCGCAGGCAGAATTGAAAAGCTGGATCACACTGTTAACTGGAATTGGGAAAACATGGAAAACACTGCTACAGGAACTGTTTAATACCTAGATAACACCACTACAAGGAGTGGTGAACACCCGGATCACACTGCTACAGAGTGGTGAATAACCGGATCACACTACTACAGGGTGGTGAATAACCTGATCACACTGCTACAGACAATGGTGAATAACAGGATCACACTGCTACAGGGAGTGGTGAACACCCAGATAACACTTCTACAGGGAGTGGTGAATAACCGGATCACACTGCTACAGACAGTGGTGAATAAAGGTATCACACTGCTACAGGGAGTGGTGAACACCTGCATCACACTGCTACTGGGAATGGTGAACACCTTGATCACGCTGCTGCAGGTAGAAGTGAACACCTGGATTACACTGTTACCTGGACTTGTGAAAACATGGATCACACTGCTACAGGAACTGTTTATTACCTGGATATCACTACTCTGTGGAGTGGTGAATTGCCGAATCACACTGTTACAGAGAGTAGTGAATAACCGGATCACACTTCTACTGGGAGTGGTGAACACCCGGATCACACTGCTACAGACAGTGGCAAATAACCGGATCACACCGCTACAGGGAGTGGTGAGCACTTGGATCAATCTGCTACAGAGAGTGTTGAATAACCAGATCACACTGCTACAGACAGTGGTGAATAACCGGATCACACTGCTACATAGAGTGGTGAACAGCAGGATCACACTGCTACAGACAGTGGTGAATAACTGGATCACACTGCTACGTGGAGAGGTGAATAACCGGATCACACTGCTACAGGGATTGGTGAACACCCAGATTACACTGCTACAGGGAGTAGTGTCTATCTGGATCACACTGCTTCAGACAAGGGTGAATGATGGGATCACACTGCTACAGGGAGAGGTGAACACGTGGATCAGACTGCTACAGGGAGTGGTGAACACGTGGATCAGACTGCTGCAGGTATTGGTGAACACCTTGATGACACTGCCGCAGGCAGAATTGAAAAGCTGGATCACACTGTTAACTGGAATTGGGAAAACATGGAAAACACTGCTACAGGAACTGTTTAATACCTAGATAACACTACTACAAGGAGTGGTGAACACCCGGATCACACTGCTACAGAGTGGTGAATAACCGGATCACACTACTACAGGGTGGTGAATAACCTGATCACACTGCTACAGACAATGGTGAATAACAGGATCACACTGCTACAGGGAGTGGTGAACACCCAGATAACACTTCTACAGGGAGTGGTGAATACCCGGATCACACTGCTACAGACAGTGGTGAATAACGGGATCACACTGCTACAGGGAGTGGTGAACACCTGCATCACACTGCAACTGGGATTGGTGAACACCTTGATCACGCTGCTGCAGGTAGAAGTGAACACCTGGATTACACTGTTACCTGGACTTGTGAAAACATGGATCACACTGCTACAGGAACTGTTTAATACCTGGATAACAGTACTCTGTGTAGTGGTGAATAACCGGATCACATTGCTACCGAGAGTAGTGAATAAACGGATCACACTGCTCCTGGGAGTGGTGAACACCCGGGTCACACTGCTACAGACAGTGGTGAATAACCGGATCACACGGCTACAGGGTGTGGTGAGCACTTGGATCAATTTGCTACAGGGTGTGGTGAATAACCAGATCACACTGCTACAGACAATGGTGAATAACCGGATCACACTGCTACATAGAGTGGTGAACAGCAGGATCACACTGCTACAGACAGTGGTGAATAACTGGATCACACTGCTACGTGGAGAGGTGAATAACCGGATCACACTGCTACAGGGATTGGTGAACACCCAGATTACACTGCTACAGGGAGTAGTGTCTATCCGGATCACACTGCTACAGACAGGGGTGAATGATGGGATCACACTGCTACAGGGAGAGGTGAACACGTGGATCAGACTGCTACAGGGAGTGGTGAACACGTGGATCAGACTGCTGCAGGTATTGGTGAACACCTTGATGACACTGCCGCAGGCAGAATTGAAAAGCTGGATCACACTGTTAACTGGAATTGGGAAAACATGGAAAACACTGCTACAGGAACTGTTTAATACCTAGATAACACCACTACAAGGAGTGGTGAACACCCGGATCACACTGCTACAGAGTGGTGAATAACCGGATCACACTACTACAGGGTGGTGAATAACCTGATCACACTGCTACAGACAATGGTGAATAACAGGATCACACTGCTACAGGGAGTGGTGAACACCCAGATAACACTTCTACAGGGAGTGGTGAATAACCGGATCACACTGCTACAGACAGAGGTGAATAAAGGTATCACACTGCTACAGGGAGTGGTGAACACCTGCATCACACTGCTACTGGGATTGGTGAACACCTTGATCACGCTGCTGCAGGTAGAAGTGAACACCTGGATTACACTGTTACCTGGACTTGTGAAAACATGGATCACACTGCTACAGGAACTGTTTATTACCTGGATATCACTACTCTGTGGAGTGGTGAATTGCCGAATCACACTGTTACAGAGAGTAGTGAATAACCGGATCACACTTCTACTGGGAGTGGTGAACACCCGGATCACACTGCTACAGACAGTGGCAAATAACCGGATCACACCGCTACAGGGAGTGGTGAGCACTTGGATCAATCTGCTACAGAGAGTGTTGAATAACCAGATCACACTGCTACAGACAGTGGTGAATAACCGGATCACACTGCTACATAGAGTGGTGAACAGCAGGATCACACTGCTACAGACAGTGGTGAATAACTGGATCACACTGCTACGTGGAGAGGTGAATAACCGGATCACACCGCTACAGGGAGTGGTGAGCACTTGGATCAATCTGCTACAGAGAGTGTTGAATAACCAGATCACACTGCTACAGACAGTGGTGAATAACCGGATCACACTGCTACATAGAGTGGTGAACAGCAGGATCACACTGCTACAGACAGTGGTGAATAACTGGATCACACTGCTACGTGGAGAGGTGAATAACCGGATCACACTGCTACAGGGATTGGTGAACACCCAGATTACACTGCTACAGGGAGTAGTGTCTATCCGGATCACACTGCTTCAGACAAGGGTGAATGATGGGATCACACTGCTACAGGGAGAGGTGAACACGTGGATCAGACTGCTACAGGGAGTGGTGAACACGTGGATCAGACTGCTGCAGGTATTGGTGAACACCTTGATGACACTGCCGCAGGCAGAATTGAAAAGCTGGATCACACTGTTAACTGGAATTGGGAAAACATGGAAAACACTGCTACAGGAACTGTTTAATACCTAGATAACACTACTACAAGGAGTGGTGAACACCCGGATCACACTGCTACAGAGTGGTGAATAACCGGATCACACTACTACAGGGTGGTGAATAACCTGATCACACTGCTACAGACAATGGTGAATAACAGGATCACACTGCTACAGGGAGTGGTGAACACCCAGATAACACTTCTACAGGGAGTGGTGAATACCCGGATCACACTGCTACAGACAGTGGTGAATAACGGGATCACACTGCTACAGGGAGTGGTGAACACCTGCATCACACTGCTACTGGGATTGGTGAACACCTTGATCATGCTGCTGCAGGTAGAAGTGAACACCTGGATTACACTGTTACCTGGACTTGTGAAAACATGGATCACACTGCTACAGGAACTGTTTATTACCTGGATATCACTACTCTGTGGAGTGGTGAATTGCCGAATCACACTGTTACAGAGAGTAGTGAATAACCGGATCACACTTCTACTGGGAGTGGTGAACACCCGGATCACACTGCTACAGACAGTGGCAAATAACCGGAGCACACCGCTACAGGGAGTGGTGAGCACTTGGATCAATCTGCTACAGGGAGTGTTGAATAACCAGATCACACTGCTACAGACAGTGGTGAATAACCGGATCACACTGCTACATAGAGTGGTGAACAGCAGGATCACACTGCTACAGACAGTGGTGAATAACTGGATCACACTGCTACATAGAGCGGTGAACAGCCGGATCACACTGCTACAGACAGTGGCGAATAACCGGATCACAGTGCTACTGGGAGTGGTGAACAACTTGATAACACTAATGCAGTGAGAAGTGAACACCAGGATCACACTGTTACCTGGACTTGAGAAAACATCGATCACACTGCTACAGGAATTGATAAATACCTGGATAACACTACTCTATGGAGGGGTGAATAACTGGATCGACTGCTACCGGGATTGGGGAATATCCAAATCACATTGCTGCAGGGAGTGGTGAATAAACAGATCACACTGCTACAGAGAGTGGTGAACACCCAGATCACACAGCTACAGAGAGTGGTGAACACGCGGATCACCTGATACTGAGAGTGGTGAATAGCCGGATCACACTGCTACAGGGAGTGGTGAAAAACCGGATTACACTGCTACAGTGATTGTTGAACACCTGGATCACACTACTACATGAACTGGTAAACACCCGGATCACACTGCTACAGAGAGTGGTGAACACGTGGATCACCTGATACTGAGAGTGGTGAATAGCCGGATCACACTGCTACAGGTTGGTAAATAAGCTGATCACACTGCTGCAGACAATGGTGAATAACCGGAACACACTGCTACAGGGTGGTGAATAACCGGATCACACTGCTACAGAGAGTGGTGAATAACTGGATCACACTGCTTCAGGGTGGTGAATAACCGGATCACACTGCTACAGGGTGGTGAATAACCGGATCACACTGCTACAGACAATGGTGAATAACAGGATCACCCTGCAACAGGGAGTGGTGAATAACCAGATCGCACTACTACAGGGAGTGGTGAACTCCCAGATTGCACTTCTACAGGGAGTGGTGAATAACCGGATGACACTGCTCCAGACAGTGGTGAATATCGGGATCACACTGCTACTGGGAGTGGCGAACACCCGGATCACACTGCTACAGACAGTGGTAAATAACCGGATCACACTGCTACAGGGAGTGGTGAACACATGGATCAAGCAGCTACATGGAGTGTTGAATAAACAGATCACACTGCTACAGAGAGTGGTGAATAACTGGATCATACTGCTACATGGAGTGGAGAACACCCGAATCACACTGCTACAGGGTGGTGAATAACCTGATCACACTGCTACAGACAATGGTGAATAACAGGATCACACTGCTACAGGGAGTGGTGAACACCCAGATAACACTTCTGCAGGGAGTGGTGAATAACCGGATCACACTGCTACAGACAGAGGTTAATAACGAGATCACACTGCTACAAGGAGTGTTGATTAACCGGATCACAGTGCTACAGGGAATGGTGAACACCTGCATCACACTGCTACAGGGATTGGTGAACACCCTGATCACACTGCTGCAGGTAGAAGTGAACACCTGGATTACACTGTTACCTGGACTTGTGAAATCATGGATCACACTGCTACAGAAACAGTATAATACCTGGATAACACTACTCTGTGGAGTGGTGAATAACCGGATCAGTCTGTTACAGAGAGTAGTGAATAAACGGATCACACTGCTACTGGGAGTGGTGAACTCTGGGATAAACCAGCTACATGGAGTGTTGAATAACCAGAACACACTGCTACAGACAGAAGCGAATAAGCGGATCACACTGCTACATGGAGTGGTGAACAGCAGGATCACACTGCTACAGACAGTGGTGAATAACTGGATCACACGGCTACAGGGAGTGGTGAGCACTTGGATCAATCTGCTACAGGGAGTGATGAATAACCAGATCACACAGCTACAGACAGTGGCGAATAACTGGATCACACTGCTATGGGGAGTGGTGAACAACTTGATCACACTGATGCAGTGAGAAGTGAACACCTGGATCACACTGTTACCTGGACTTGAGAAAACATTCATCACACTACTACAGGAATTGATAAATATCTGGATAACACTACTCCATGGAGTGGTGAATAACGGGATCACACTGCTACCAGGAGTGGGGAATATCCAAATCACACTGCTGCAGGCAGTGGTGAATTAACAGATCACACTGCTACAGAGAGTGGTGAACACCCGGATCACACTGCTACAGAGAGTGGTGAACAAGCGGATCACGCGGCTACAGGGAGTGGTGAGCACTTGGATCAATTTGCTACAGGGAGTGGTGAATAACCAGCTCACACTGCTACAGACAGTGGCGAATAACTGGATCACAGTGCTACTGGGCGTGGTGAACAACTTGATAACACTGATGCAGTGAGAAGTGAACACCTGGATCACACTGTTACCTGGACTTGAGAAAACATCGATCACACTGCTACAGGAATTGATAAATACCTGGATAACACTACTCTTTGGAGTGGTGAATAACTGGATCACACTGCTACCGGGAGTGGGGAATATCCAAATCACACTGCTGGAGGGAGTTGTGAATAAACAGATCACACTGCTACAGAGAGTGGTGAACACCCAGATCACACAGCTACAGAGAGTGGTGAACACACGGATCACCTGATACTGAGAGTGGTGAATAGCCGGAACAGACTGCTACAGGGTGTGGTGAATAACCAGATTACACTGCTACAATGATTGTTGAACACCTCGATCACACTACTAAATGAACTGGTAAACACCCGGATCACACTGCTACAGAGAGTGGTGAACACGTGGATCACCTGATACTGAGAGTGGTGAATAGCCGGATCACACTGCTACAGGTTGGTAAATAAGTGGATCACACTGCTGCAGACAATGGTGAATAACTGGATCACACTGCTACGTGGAGAGGTGAATAACTGGATCACACTGTTACAGAGAGTAGTGAATAACCAGATCACACTGCTACAGGGAGTGTTGAATAACCAGATCACACTGCTACAGACAGTGGTGAATAACCGGATCACACTGCTACATGGAGTGGTGAACAGCCGGATCATACTGCTGCAGACAGTGATGAATAACCTGATCACACGGCTACAGGGAGTGGTGAGCACTTGGATCAATCTGCTACAGGGAGTGGTGAATAACCAGCTCACACTGCTACAGACAGTGGTGAATAACCGGATCACACTGCTACTGGGAGTGGTGAACAACTTGATAACACTGATGCAGTGAGAAGTGAACACCTGGATCACACTGTTACCTGGACTTGAGAAAACATCGATCACACTGCTACAGGAATTGATAAATTCCTGGATAACACTACTCTATGGAGTGGTGAATAACTGGATCACACTGCTACCGGGACTGGGAATATCCAAATCACACTGCTGGAGGGAGTGGTGAACACGCGGATCACCTGATACTGAGAGTGGTGAATAGCCGGATCACACTGCTACAGGGTGTGGTGAATAACCAGATTACACTGCTACAGTGATTGTTGAACATCTGGATCACACTACTAAATGAACTGGTAAACACCTGGATCACACTGCTACAGAGAGTTGTGAACACGTGGATCACCTGATAATGAGAGTGGTGAATAGCCGGATCACACTGCTACAGGTTGGTAAATAAGCTGATCACACTGCGGCAGACAATGGTGAATAACTGGATCACACTGCTACGTGGAGAGGTGTCTATCCGGATCACACTGCTACAGACAGGGGTGAATGATGGGATCACACTGCTACAGGGAGTGGTGAACACGTGGATCAGACTGCTACAGGTATTGGTGAACACCTTGATGACACTGCCGCAGGCAGAATTGAAAAGCTGGATCACACTGTTAACTGGAATTGGGAAAACATGGAAATCACTGCTACAGGAACTGTTTAATACCTAGATAACACTACTACAAGGAGTGGTGAACACCCGGATCACACTGCTACAGAGTGGTGAATAACCGGATCACACTGCTACAGGGTGGTGAATAACCTGATCACACTGCTACAGACAATGGTGAATAACAGGATCACACTGCTACAGGGAGTGGTGAACACCCAGATAACACTTCTACAGGGAGTGGTTAATAACCGGATCAGTCTGTTACAGAGAGTAGTGAATAAACGTATCACACTGCTACTGGGACTGGTGAACACTGGGATAAACCAGCTACATGGAGTGTTGAATAACCAGAACACACTGCTACAGACAGTAGTGAATAACCGGATCACACTGCTACATGGAGTGGTGAACAGCAGGATCACACTGCTACAGACAGTGGTGAATAACCGGATCACACGGCTACAGGGAGAGGTGAGCACTTGGATCAATCTGCTACAGGGAGTGGTGAATAACCAGCTCACACTGCTTCAGACAGTGGTGAATAACCGGATCACACTGCTACTGGGAGTGGTGAACAACTTGATAACACTGATGCAGTGAGAAGTGAACACCTGGATCACACTGTTACCTGGACTTGAGAAAACATCGATCACACTGCTACAGGAATTGATAAATATCTGGATAACACTGCTCCATGGCGTGGTGAATAACTGGATCACACTGCTACCGGGAGTGGGGAATATCCAAATCACACTGCTGCAGGGAGTGGTGAATAAACAGATCACACTGCTACAGAGAGTGGTGAACACCCGGATCACACTGCTACAGAGAGTGGTGAACACGCGGATCACCTGATACTGAGAGTGGTGAATAGCCAGATCACACTGCTACAGGGAGTGGTGAATAACCAGATTACACTGCTACAGAATTGTTGAACACCTGGATCACACTACTACATGAATTGGTAAACACCCGGATCACACTGCCTCAGAGAGTGGTGAACATGTGGATCACATGATACTGAGAGTGGTGAATAGCCGGATCACACTGCTACAGGTTGGTAAATAACCGGATCACACTGCTGCAGACAATGGTGAATAACCAGATCACACTGCCACAGGGATTGGTGAACACCCAGATTACACTGCTACAGTGAGTAGAGTCTAACCGGATCACACTGCAACAGACAGGGGTGAATGACAGGATCACACTGCTACAGGGAGTGGTGAACACGTGGATCACACGGCTACAGGGATTGTTGAAAACCTTGATCACACAGCTGCAGGTAGAAGTGAGCAGCTGGATCACACTGTTAACTGGAATTGTGAAAACATGGAAAACACTGCTACCGGAAGTGTTTAATACCTAGATAACACTACTACAAGGAGTGGTGAACACCCGGATCACACTGCTACAGAGAGTGGTGAATAACTGGATCACACTGCTTCAGGGTGGTGAATACCCGGATCACACTGCTACAGGGTGGTGAATAACCGGATCACACTGCTACACACAATGGTGAATAACAGTATCACCCTGCTACAGGGAGTGGTGAATAACCGGATCGCACTACTACAGGGAGTGGTGAACTCCCAGATTACACTTCTACAGGGAGTGGTGAATAACCGGATAACACTGCTACAGGCAGTGGTGAATTTCGGGATCACACTGCTACTGGGAGTGGCGAACACCCGGATCACACTGCTACAGGGAGTGGTGAACACTTGGATCAAGCAGCTACATGGAGTGTTGAATAACCAGATCACACTGCTACAGAGAGTTGTGAATAACCGGATCACACTGCTACATGGAGTGGAGAACACCCGGATCACAATGCTACAGTCTGTGGTGAATAACTGGATCACACGGCTATAGGGAGTTGTGAGCACTTAGATCAATCTGCTACAGGGAGTGGTGAGTAACCAGATCACACTGCTGCAGGTAGAAGTGAACACCTGGATTACACTGTTACCTGGACTTGTGAAAACATGGATCACACTGCTACAGAAACTGTATAATACCTGGATAACACTACTCTGTGGAGTAGTGAATAACCGGATCACACTGCTACAGGTTGGTAAATAACCAGATCACACTGCTGCAGACAATGGTGAATAACCGGATCACACTGCTACGTGGAGCGGTGAATAACAGAATCACACTGCTACAGGGAGCGGTGAATAACCGGATCACACTGCCACAGGGTTTGGTGAACACCCAGATTACACAGCTACAGTGAGTAGTGTCTAACCGGATCACACTGCAACAGATAGGGGTGAATGACAGGATCGCACTGCTACAGGGAGTGGTGAACACCCGGATCACACTGCTACAGAGAGTGGTGAATAACTGGATCACACTGCTTCAGGGTGGTGAATAACCGGATCACACTGCTACAGGGTGGTGAATAACCTGATTACACTGCAATAGTGATTGTTGAACACCTGGATCACACTACTACATGAACTGGTAAACACCCAGATCACACTGCTACAGAGCGTGGTGAACACGCGGATCACCTGATACTGAGAGTGGTGAATAGCCGGATCACACTGCTACAGGTTGGTAAATAACCAGATCACACTGCTGCAGACAATGGTGAATAACCGGATCACACTGCTACGTGGAGCGGTGAATAACAGAATCACACTGCTACAGGGAGCCGTGAATAACCGGATCACACTGCCACAGGGATTGGTGAACACCCAGATTACACAGCTACAGTGAGTACTGTCTAACCGGATCACACTGCAACATACAGGGGTGAATGACAGGATCGCACTGCTACAGGGAGTGGTGAACACCCGGATCACACTGCTACAGAGAGTGGTGAATAACTGGATCACACTGCTTCAGGGTGGTGAATAACCGGATCACACTGCTACAGGGTGGTGAATAACCGGATCACACTGCTACAGACAATGGTGAATAGCAGGATCACACTGCTACAGGGAGTGGTGAATAACCAGATTGCACTACTACAGGGAGTGGTGAACTCCCAGATTACACTTCTACAGGGAGTGGTGAATAACCGGATGACACCTCTACAGACAGTGGTGAATATCTGGATCACACTGCTACTGGGAGTGGCGAACACCCGGATCACACTGCTACAGGGATTGTTGAAAACCTTGATCACACAGCTGCAGGTAGAAGTGAACAGCTGGATCACACTGTTAACTGGAATTGTGAAAACATGGAAAACACTGCTACCGGAAGTGTTAATACCTAGATAACACTACTACAAGGAGTGGTGAACACCCGGAACACACTGCTACAGAGAGTGGTGAATAACTGGATCACACTGCTTCAGGGTGGTGAATAACCGGATCACACTGCTACAGGGTGGTGAATAACCGGATCACACTGCTACACACAATGGTGAATAACAGTATCACCCTGCTACAGGGAGTGGTGAATAACCGGATCGCACTGCTACAGGGAGTGGTGAACTCCCAGATTACACTTCTACAGGGAGTGGTGAATAACCGGATAACACTGCTACAGGCAGTGGTGAATTTCGGGATCACACTGCTACTGGGAGTGGCGAACACCCGGATCACACTGCTACAGGGAGTGGTGAACACTTGGATCAAGCAGCTACATGGAGTGTTGAATAACCAGATCACACTGCTACAGAGAGTTGTGAATAACCGGATCACACTGCTACATGGAGTGGAGAACACCCGGATCACAATGCTACAGTCTGTGGTGAATAACTGGATCACACGGCTATAGGGAGTTGTGAGCACTTAGATCAATCTGCTACAGGGAGTGGTGAGTAACCAGATCACACTGCTGCAGGTAGAAGTGAACACCTGGATTACACTGTTACCTGGACTTGTGAAAACATGGATCACACTGCTACAGAAACTGTATAATACCTGGATAACACTACTCTGTGGAGTAGTGAATAACCGGATCACACTGCTACAGGTTGGTAAATAACCAGATCACACTGCTGCAGACAATGGTGAATAACCGGATCACACTGCTACGTGGAGCGGTGAATAACAGAATCACACTGCTACAGGGAGCGGTGAATAACCGGATCACACTGCCACAGGGTTTGGTGAACACCCAGATTACACAGCTACAGTGAGTAGTGTCTAACCGGATCACACTGCAACAGATAGGGGTGAATGACAGGATCGCACTGCTACAGGGAGTGGTGAACACCCGGATCACACTGCTACAGAGAGTGGTGAATAACTGGATCACACTGCTTCAGGGTGGTGAATAACCGGATCACACTGCTACAGGGTGGTGAATAACCTGATTACACTGCAATAGTGATTGTTGAACACCTGGATCACACTACTACATGAACTGGTAAACACCCAGATCACACTGCTACAGAGCGTGGTGAACACGCGGATCACCTGATACTGAGAGTGGTGAATAGCCGGATCACACTGCTACAGGTTGGTAAATAACCAGATCACACTGCTGCAGACAATGGTGAATAACCGGATCACACTGCTACGTGGAGCGGTGAATAACAGAATCACACTGCTACAGGGAGCCGTGAATAACCGGATCACACTGCCACAGGGATTGGTGAACACCCAGATTACACAGCTACAGTGAGTACTGTCTAACCGGATCACACTGCAACATACAGGGGTGAATGACAGGATCGCACTGCTACAGGGAGTGGTGAACACCCAGATCACACTGCTACAGAGAGTGGTGAATAACTGGATCACACTGCTTCAGGGTGGTGAATAACCGGATCACACTGCTACAGGGTGGTGAATAACCGGATCACACTGCTACAGACAATGGTGAATAGCAGGATCACACTGCTACAGGGAGTGGTGAATAACCAGATTGCACTACTACAGGGAGTGGTGAACTCCCAGATTACACTTCTACAGGGAGTGGTGAATAACCGGATGACACCTCTACAGACAGTGGTGAATATCTGGATCACACTGCTACTGGGAGTGGCGAACACCCGGATCACACTGCTACAGGGATTGTTGAAAACCTTGATCACACAGCTGCAGGTAGAAGTGAACAGCTGGATCACACTGTTAACTGGAATTGTGAAAACATGGAAAACACTGCTACCGGAAGTGTTAATACCTAGATAACACTACTACAAGGAGTGGTGAACACCCGGAACACACTGCTACAGAGAGTGGTGAATAACTGGATCACACTGCTTCAGGGTGGTGAATAACCGGATCACACTGCTACAGGGTGGTGAATAACCGGATCACACTGCTACACACAATGGTGAATAACAGTATCACCCTGCTACAGGGAGTGGTGAATAACCGGATCGCACTGCTACAGGGAGTGGTGAACTCCCAGATTACACTTCTACAGGGAGTGGTGAATAACCGGATAACACTGCTACAGGCAGTGGTGAATTTCGGGATCACACTGCTACTGGGAGTGGCGAACACCCGGATCACACTGTTACAGGGAGTGGTGAACACTTGGATCAAGCAGCTACATGGAGTGTTGAATAACCAGATCACACTGCTACAGAGAGTTGTGAATAACCGGATCACACTGCTACATGGAGTGGAGAACACCCGGATCACAATGCTACAGTCTGTGGTGAATAACTGGATCACACGGCTATAGGGAGTTGTGAGCACTTAGATCAATCTGCTACAGGGAGTGGTGAGTAACCAGATCACACTGCTGCAGGTAGAAGTGAACACCTGGATTACACTGTTACCTGGACTTGTGAAAACATGGATCACACTGCTACAGAAACTGTATAATACCTGGATAACACTACTCTGTGGAGTAGTGAATAACCGGATCACACTGCTACAGGTTGGTAAATAACCAGATCACACTGCTGCAGACAATGGTGAATAACCGGATCACACTGCTACGTGGAGCGGTGAATAACAGAATCACACTGCTACAGGGAGCGGTGAATAACCGGATCACACTGCCACAGGTTTTGGTGAACACCCAGATTACACAGCTACAGTGAGTAGTGTCTAACCGGATCACACTGCAACAGATAGGGGTGAATGACAGGATCGCACTGCTACAGGGAGTGGTGAACACCCGGATCACACTGCTACAGAGAGTGGTGAATAACTGGATCACACTGCTTCAGGGTGGTGAATAACCGGATCACACTGCTACAGGGTGGTGAATAACCTGATTACACTGCAATAGTGATTGTTGAACACCTGGATCACACTACTACATGAACTGGTAAACACCCAGATCACACTGCTACAGAGCGTGGTGAACACGCGGATCACCTGATACTGAGAGTGGTGAATAGCCGGATCACACTGCTACAGGTTGGTAAATAACCAGATCACACTGCTGCAGACAATGGTGAATAACCGGATCACACTGCTACGTGGAGCGGTGAATAACAGAATCACACTGCTACAGGGAGCCGTGAATAACCGGATCACACTGCCACAGGGATTGGTGAACACCCAGATTACACAGCTACAGTGAGTACTGTCTAACCGGATCACACTGCAACATACAGGGGTGAATGACAGGATCGCACTGCTACAGGGAGTGGTGAACACCCGGATCACACTGCTACAGAGAGTGGTGAATAACTGGATCACACTGCTTCAGGGTGGTGAATAACCGGATCACACTGCTACAGGGTGGTGAATAACCGGATCACACTGCTACAGACAATGGTGAATAGCAGGATCACACTGCTACAGGGAGTGGTGAACAGCAGGATCACACTGCTACAGACAGTGGTGAATAACTGGATCACACGGCTACAGGGAGTGGTGAGCACTTGGATCAATCTGCTACAGGGAGTGATGAATAACCAGATCACACAGCTACAGACAGTGGCGAATAACTGGATCACACTGCTATGGGGAGTGGTGAACAACTTGATCACACTGATGCAGTGAGAAGTGAACACCTGGATCACACTGTTACCTGGACTTGAGAAAACATTCATCACACTACTACAGGAATTGATAAATATCTGGATAACACTACTCCATGGAGTGGTGAATAACGGGATCACACTGCTACCAGGAGTGGGGAATATCCAAATCACACTGCTGCAGGCAGTGGTGAATTAACAGATCACACTGCTACAGAGAGTGGTGAACACCCGGATCACACTGCTACAGAGAGTGGTGAACAAGCGGATCACGCGGCTACAGGGAGTGGTGAGCACTTGGATCAATTTGCTACAGGGAGTGGTGAATAACCAGCTCACACTGCTACAGACAGTGGCGAATAACTGGATCACAGTGCTACTGGGCGTGGTGAACAACTTGATAACACTGATGCAGTGAGAAGTGAACACCTGGATCACACTGTTACCTGGACTTGAGAAAACATCGATCACACTGCTACAGGAATTGATAAATACCTGGATAACACTACTCTTTGGAGTGGTGAATAACTGGATCACACTGCTACCGGGAGTGGGGAATATCCAAATCACACTGCTGGAGGGAGTTGTGAATAAACAGATCACACTGCTACAGAGAGTGGTGAACACCCAGATCACACAGCTACAGAGAGTGGTGAACACACGGATCACCTGATACTGAGAGTGGTGAATAGCCGGAACAGACTGCTACAGGGTGTGGTGAATAACCAGATTACACTGCTACAATGATTGTTGAACACCTCGATCACACTACTAAATGAACTGGTAAACACCCGGATCACACTGCTACAGAGAGTGGTGAACACGTGGATCACCTGATACTGAGAGTGGTGAATAGCCGGATCACACTGCTACAGGTTGGTAAATAAGTGGATCACACTGCTGCAGACAATGGTGAATAACTGGATCACACTGCTACGTGGAGAGGTGAATAACTGGATCACACTGTTACAGAGAGTAGTGAATAACCAGATCACACTGCTACAGGGAGTGTTGAATAACCAGATCACACTGCTACAGACAGTGGTGAATAACCGGATCACACTGCTACATGGAGTGGTGAACAGCCGGATCATACTGCTGCAGACAGTGATGAATAACCTGATCACACGGCTACAGGGAGTGGTGAGCACTTGGATCAATCTGCTACAGGGAGTGGTGAATAACCAGCTCACACTGCTACAGACAGTGGTGAATAACCGGATCACACTGCTACTGGGAGTGGTGAACAACTTGATAACACTGATGCAGTGAGAAGTGAACACCTGGATCACACTGTTACCTGGACTTGAGAAAACATCGATCACACTGCTACAGGAATTGATAAATTCCTGGATAACACTACTCTATGGAGTGGTGAATAACTGGATCACACTGCTACCGGGACTGGGAATATCCAAATCACACTGCTGGAGGGAGTGGTGAACACGCGGATCACCTGATACTGAGAGTGGTGAATAGCCGGATCACACTGCTACAGGGTGTGGTGAATAACCAGATTACACTGCTACAGTGATTGTTGAACATCTGGATCACACTACTAAATGAACTGGTAAACACCTGGATCACACTGCTACAGAGAGTTGTGAACACGTGGATCACCTGATAATGAGAGTGGTGAATAGCCGGATCACACTGCTACAGGTTGGTAAATAAGCTGATCACACTGCGGCAGACAATGGTGAATAACTGGATCACACTGCTACGTGGAGAGGTGTCTATCCGGATCACACTGCTACAGACAGGGGTGAATGATGGGATCACACTGCTACAGGGAGTGGTGAACACGTGGATCAGACTGCTACAGGTATTGGTGAACACCTTGATGACACTGCCGCAGGCAGAATTGAAAAGCTGGATCACACTGTTAACTGGAATTGGGAAAACATGGAAATCACTGCTACAGGAACTGTTTAATACCTAGATAACACTACTACAAGGAGTGGTGAACACCCGGATCACACTGCTACAGAGTGGTGAATAACCGGATCACACTGCTACAGGGTGGTGAATAACCTGATCACACTGCTACAGACAATGGTGAATAACAGGATCACACTGCTACAGGGAGTGGTGAACACCCAGATAACACTTCTACAGGGAGTGGTGAATAACCGGATCGCACTACTACAGGGAGTGGTGAACTCCCAGATTACACTTCTACAGGGAGTGGTGAATAACCGGATAACACTGCTACAGGCAGTGGTGAATTTCGGGATCACACTGCTACTGGGAGTGGCGAACACCCGGATCACACTGCTACAGGGAGTGGTGAACACTTGGATCAAGCAGCTACATGGAGTGTTGAATAACCAGATCACACTGCTACAGAGAGTTGTGAATAACCGGATCACACTGCTACATGGAGTGGAGAACACCCGGATCACAATGCTACAGTCTGTGGTGAATAACTGGATCACACGGCTATAGGGAGTTGTGAGCACTTAGATCAATCTGCTACAGGGAGTGGTGAGTAACCAGATCACACTGCTGCAGGTAGAAGTGAACACCTGGATTACACTGTTACCTGGACTTGTGAAAACATGGATCACACTGCTACAGAAACTGTATAATACCTGGATAACACTACTCTGTGGAGTAGTGAATAACCGGATCACACTGCTACAGGTTGGTAAATAACCAGATCACACTGCTGCAGACAATGGTGAATAACCGGATCACACTGCTACGTGGAGCGGTGAATAACAGAATCACACTGCTACAGGGAGCGGTGAATAACCGGATCACACTGCCACAGGGTTTGGTGAACACCCAGATTACACAGCTACAGTGAGTAGTGTCTAACCGGATCACACTGCAACAGATAGGGGTGAATGACAGGATCGCACTGCTACAGGGAGTGGTGAACACCCGGATCACACTGCTACAGAGAGTGGTGAATAACTGGATCACACTGCTTCAGGGTGGTGAATAACCGGATCACACTGCTACAGGGTGGTGAATAACCTGATTACACTGCAATAGTGATTGTTGAACACCTGGATCACACTACTACATGAACTGGTAAACACCCAGATCACACTGCTACAGAGCGTGGTGAACACGCGGATCACCTGATACTGAGAGTGGTGAATAGCCGGATCACACTGCTACAGGTTGGTAAATAACCAGATCACACTGCTGCAGACAATGGTGAATAACCGGATCACACTGCTACGTGGAGCGGTGAATAACAGAATCACACTGCTACAGGGAGCCGTGAATAACCGGATCACACTGCCACAGGGATTGGTGAACACCCAGATTACACAGCTACAGTGAGTACTGTCTAACCGGATCACACTGCAACATACAGGGGTGAATGACAGGATCGCACTGCTACAGGGAGTGGTGAACACCCGGATCACACTGCTACAGAGAGTGGTGAATAACTGGATCACACTGCTTCAGGGTGGTGAATAACCGGATCACACTGCTACAGGGTGGTGAATAACCGGATCACACTGCTACAGACAATGGTGAATAGCAGGATCACACTGCTACAGGGAGTGGTGAATAACCAGATTGCACTACTACAGGGAGTGGTGAACTCCCAGATTACACTTCTACAGGGAGTGGTGAATAACCGGATGACACCTCTACAGACAGTGGTGAATATCTGGATCACACTGCTACTGGGAGTGGCGAACACCCGGATCACACTGCTACAGGGATTGTTGAAAACCTTGATCACACAGCTGCAGGTAGAAGTGAACAGCTGGATCACACTGTTAACTGGAATTGTGAAAACATGGAAAACACTGCTACCGGAAGTGTTAATACCTAGATAACACTACTACAAGGAGTGGTGAACACCCGGAACACACTGCTACAGAGAGTGGTGAATAACTGGATCACACTGCTTCAGGGTGGTGAATAACCGGATCACACTGCTACAGGGTGGTGAATAACCAGATCACACTGCTACAGACAATGGTGAATAACAGGATCACCCTGCTACAGGGAGTGGTGAATAACCGGATCACACTACTACAGGGAGTGGTGAACTCCCAGATTACACTTCTACAGGGAGTGGTGAATAACCAGATCACACTACTGCAGGTAGAAGTGAACACCTGGATTACACTGTTACCTGGACTTGTGAAAACATGGATCACACTGCTACAGAAACTGTATAATACCTGGATAACACTACTCTGTGGAGTGGTGAATAACCGGATCACACTGTTACAGAGAGTAGTGAATAACCGGATCACACTGCTACTGGGAGTGGTGAACACCTGGATCACACTGCTACAGACAGTGGCAAATAACCGGATCACACTGCTACAGGGAGTGGTGAACACTTGGATCAACCAGCTACATGGAGTGTTGAATAACCAGATCACACTGCTACAGACAGTGGCAAATAACCGGATCACACTGCTACATGGATTGGTGAACACCTGGATCACACTGCTACAGACAGTGGCAAATAACCGGATCACACTGCTACAGGGAGTGGTGAACACTTGGATCAACCAGCTACATGGGGTGTTGAATAACCAGATCACACTGCTACAGACAGTGGTGAATAACCGGCTCACACTGCTACATGGATTGGTGAACACCCGGATCACACTGCTACAGACAGTGGTGAATAACCGGATCACACGGCTACAGGGAGTGGTGAGCATTGGATCAATCTGCTACAGGGAGTGGTGAATAACCAGATCACAATGCTACGGACAGTGGCGAATAACCAAATCACACTGCTTCTGGGAGTGGTGTACAACCAGATCACACTGCTACAGGGAGTAGTGAATAACCAAATCACACTGCTACAGGTAGTGGTGAACACCAAGATTACACTTTACGGGGAGTGGTGAATAACCGGATCACACTGCTACAGACAATGGTGAATAACGGGATCACACTGCTACAGGGAGTGGTGAATAACCGGATCAAACTGCTACAGGGAGTGGTGAACACACAGATCACACTACTACATGAATTGCGGAACACCTGGTTCACACTGCTACAGAGCGGTGAACAGCTGGAACGTGCATCAACAGGGAATGGTGAAGAGCTGGATCACCCTACTAAAGGCATTGTTGAAAAACTTGATCACACTGATGCAGGGAGAAGTGAACACCTGGCTCACACTGTTACCTGGACTTGTGAAAACATGGATCACACTGCTACACAAACTGTTTAATACCTGGATAACACAACTACAGCGAGAGCTGAATAACCGGATCACACTGCTACCGGGAGTGGGGAATAACCACATCTCACTGCTGCAGGAAGTGGTGAATAAACAGATCAGACTGCTACAGAGAGTGGTGAATTACTGGATCACACTGCTACTGGGAGTGGAGAACACCCAGATCTCACTGCTACAGGGAGTGGTGAATAACCAGATCACACTGCTACAGAGAGTGGTGAATTACCGGATCACACTGCTACAGGGAGTGGTGAACACTGGGATAAACCAGCTACATGGAGTGTTGAATAACCAGAACACACTGCTACAGACAGAAGTGAATAACCGGATCACACTTCTACATGGAGTGGTGAACAGCAGGATCACACTGCTACAGACAGTGGTGAATAACCGGATCACACTGCTACAGGGATTGGTGAACACCCAGATTACACTGCTACAGGGAGTAGTGTCTATCCGGATCACACTGCTACAGACAGGGGTGAATGATGGGATCACACTGCTACAGGGAGAGGTGAACACGTGGATCAGACTGCTACAGGTATTGGTGAACACCTTGATGACACTGTCGCAGGCAGAATTGAAAAGCTGGATCACACTGTTAACTGGAATTGGGAAAACATGGAAATCACTGTTACAGGAACTGTTTAATACCTAGATAACACTACTACAAGGAGTGGTGAACACCCGGATCACACTGCTACAGAGTGGTGAATAACCGGATCACACTGCTACAGGGTGGTGAATAACCTGATCACACTGCTACAGACAATGGTGAATAACAGGATCACACTGCTACAGGGAGTGGTGAACACCCAGATAACACTTCTACAGGGAGTGGTGAATAACCGGATCAGTCTGTTACAGAGAGTAGTGAATAAACGTATCACACTGCTACTGGGACTGGTGAACACTGGGATAAACCAGCTACATGGAGTGTTGAATAACCAGAACACACTGCTACAGACAGAAGTGAATAACCGGATCACACTGCTACATGGAGTGGTGAACAGCAGGATCACACTGCTACAGACAGAGGTGAATAAAGGTATCACACTGCTACAGGGAGTGGTGAACACCTGCATCACACTGCTACTGGGATTGGTGAACACCTTGATCATGCTGCTGCAGGTAGAAGTGAACACCTGGATTACACTGTTACCTGAACTTGTGAAAACATGGATCACACTGCTACAGGAACTGTTTATTACCTGGATATCACTACTCTGTGGAGTGGTGAATAGCCGAATCACACTGTTACAGAGAGTAGTGAATAACCGGATCACACTTCTACTGGGAGTGGTGAACACCCGGATCACACTGCTACAGACAGTGGCAAATAACCGGATCACACCGCTACAGGGAGTGGTGAGCACTTGGATCAATCTGCTACAGGGAGTGTTGAATAACCAGATCACACTGCTACAGACAGTGGTGAATAACCGGATCACACTGCTACATAGAGTGGTGAACAGCAGGATCACACTGCTACAGACAGTGGTGAATAACCGGATCACACTGCTACATAGAGCGGTGAACAGCCGGATCACACTGCTACAGACAGTGGTGAATAACCAGATCACAGTGCTTGGGAGTGGTGAACAACTTGATAACACTAATGCAGTGAGAAGTGAACACCAGGATCACACTGTTACCTGGACTTGAGAAAACATCAATCACACTGCTACAGGAATTGATAAATACCTGGATAACACTACTCTATGGAGGGGTGAATAACTGGATCGACTGCTACCGGGAGTGGGGAATATCCAAATCACACTGCTGCAGGGAGTGGTGAATAAACAGATCACACTGCTACAGAGAGTGGTGAACACCCGGGTCACACAGCTACAGAGAGTGGTGAACACGCGGATCACCTGATCCTGAGAGTGGTGAATAGCCGGATCACACTGCTACAGGGAGTGGTGAAAAACCGGATTACACTGCTACAGTGATTGTTGAACACCTGGATCACACTACTACATGAACTGGTAAACACCCGGATCACACTGCTACAGAGTGTGGTGAACACGTGGATCACCTGATACTGAGAGTGGTGAATAGCCGGATCACACAGCTACAGGTTGGTAAATAAGCGGATCACACTGCTGCAGACAATGGTGAATAACCGGAACACACTGCTACAGGGTGGTGAATAACCGGATCACACTGCTACAGAGAGTGGTGAATAACTGGATCACACTGCTTCAGGGTGGTGAATAACCGGATCACACTGCTACAGGGTGGTGAATAACCGGATCACACTGCTACAGAGAGTGGTGAATAACTGGATCACACTGCTTCAGGGTGGTGAATAACCGGATCACCCTGCAACAGGGAGCGGTGAATAACCAGATCGCACTACTACAGGGAGTGGTGAACTCCCAGATTACACTTCTACAGGGAGTGGTGAATAACCGGATGACACTGCTACAGACAGTGGTGAATATCGGGATCACACTGCCTCTGGGAGTGGCGAACACCCGGATCACACTGCTACAGACAGTGGCAAATAACCGGATTACAATGCTACAGGGAGTGGTGAACACATGGATCAAGCAGCTACATGGAGTGTTGAATAAACAGATCACACTGCTACAGAGAGTGGTGAATAACCGGATCACACTGCTACATGGAGTGGAGAACACCCGAATCACACTGCTACAGGGTGGTGAATAACCTGATCACACTGCTACAGACAATGGTGAATAACAGGATCACACTGCTACAGGGAGTGGTGAACACCCAGATAACACTTCTGCAGGGAGTGGTGAATAACCGGATCACACTGCTACAGACAGAGGTTAATAACGAGATCACACTGCTACAGGGAGTGTTGATTAACCGGATCACACTGCTACAGGGATTGGTGAACACCCTGATCACACTGCTGCAGGTAGAAGTGAACACCTGGATTACACTGTTACCTGGACTTGTGAAAACATGTATCACACTGCTACAGAAACTGTATAATACCTGGATAACACTACTCTGTGGAGTGGTGAATAACCGGATCAGTCTGTTACAGAGAGTAGTGAATAAACGTATCACACTGCTACTGGGACTGGTGAACACTGGGATAAACCAGCTACATGGAGTGTTGAATAACCAGAACACACTGCTACAGACAGAAGTGAATAACCGGATCACACTGCTACATGGAGTGGTGAACAGCAGGATCACACTGCTACAGACAGTGGTGAATAACCAGATCACACTGCTACAGACAGTGTCGAATAACCGGATCACACTGCTACTGGGAGTGGTGAACAACTTGATCACACTGATGCAGTGAGAAGTGAACACCTGGATCACACTGTTACCTGGGCTTGAGAAAACATTGATCACACTACTACAGGAATTGATAAATATCTGGATAACACTGCTCCATGGCGTGGTGAATAACTGGATCACACTGCTACCGGGAGTGGGGAATATCCAAATCACACTGCTGCAGGGAGTGGTGAATAAACAGATCACACTGCTACAGAGAGTGGTGAACACCCGGATCACACTGCTACAGAGAGTGGTGAACACGCGGATCACCTGATACTGAGAGTGGTGAATAGCCAGATCACACTGCTACAGGGAGTGGTGAATAACCAGATTACACTGCTACAGAATTGTTGAACACCTGGATCACACTACTACATGAATTGGTAAACACCCGGATCACACTGCCTCAGAGAGTGGTGAACATGTGGATCACATGATACTGAGAGTGGTGAATAGCCGGATCACACTGCTACAGGTTGGTAAATAACCGGATCACACTGTTGCAGACAATGGTGAATAACCAGATCACACTGCCACAGGGATTGGTGAACACCCAGATTACACTGCTACAGTGAGTAGAGTCTAACCGGATCACACTGCAACAGACAGGGGTGAATGACAGGATCACACTGCTACAGGGAGTGGTGAACACGTGGATCACACGGCTACAGGGATTGTTGAAAACCTTGATCACACAGCTGCAGGTAGAAGTGAGCAGCTGGATCACACTGTTAACTGGAATTGTGAAAACATGGAAAACACTGCTACCGGAAGTGTTTAATACCTAGATAACACTACTACAAGGAGTGGTGAACACCCGGATCACACTGCTACAGAGAGTGGTGAATAACTGGATCACACTGCTTCAGGGTGGTGAATACCCGGATCACACTGCTACAGGGTGGTGAATAACCGGATCACACTGCTACACACAATGGTGAATAACAGTATCACCCTGCTACAGGGAGTGGTGAATAACCGGATCGCACTACTACAGGGAGTGGTGAACTCCCAGATTACACTTCTACAGGGAGTGGTGAATAACCGGATAACACTGCTACAGGCAGTGGTGAATTTCGGGATCACACTGCTACTGGGAGTGGCGAACACCCGGATCACACTGCTACAGGGAGTGGTGAACACTTGGATCAAGCAGCTACATGGAGTGTTGAATAACCAGATCACACTGCTACAGAGAGTTGTGAATAACCGGATCACACTGCTACATGGAGTGGAGAACACCCGGATCACAATGCTACAGTCTGTGGTGAATAACTGGATCACACGGCTATAGGGAGTTGTGAGCACTTAGATCAATCTGCTACAGGGAGTGGTGAGTAACCAGATCACACTGCTGCAGGTAGAAGTGAACACCTGGATTACACTGTTACCTGGACTTGTGAAAACATGGATCACACTGCTACAGAAACTGTATAATACCTGGATAACACTACTCTGTGGAGTAGTGAATAACCGGATCACACTGCTACAGGATGGTAAATAACCAGATCACACTGCTGCAGACAATGGTGAATAACCAGATCACACTGCCACAGGGATTGGTGAACACCCAGATTACACTGCTACAGTGAGTAGTGTCTAACCGGATCACACTGCAACAGACAGGGGTGAATGACAGGATCACACTGCTACAGGGAGTGGTGAACACGTGGATCACACGGCTACAGGGATTGTTGAAAACCTTGATCACACAGCTGCAGGTAGAAGTGAGCAGCTGGATCACACTGTTAACTGGAATTGTGAAAACATGGAAAACACTGCTACCGGAAGTGTTTAATACCTAAATAACACTACTACAAGGAGTGGTGAACACCCGGATCACACTGCTTCAGAGAGTGGTGAATAACTGGATCACACTGCTTCAGGGTGGTGAATAACCGGATCACACTGCTACAGGGTGGTGAATAACCGGATCACACTGCTACAGACAATGGTGAATAAAAGTATCACCCTGCTACAGGGAGTGGTGAATAACCGGATCGCACTACTACAGGGAGTGGTGAACTCCCAGATTACACTTCTACAGGGAGTGGTGAATAACCGGATAACACTGCTACAGGCAGTGGTGAATTTCGGGATCACACTGCTACTGGGAGTGGCGAACACCCGGATCACACTGCTACAGGGAGTGGTGAACACTTGGATCAAGCAGCTACATGGAGTGTTGAATAACCAGATCACACTGCTACAGAGAGTGGTGAATAACCGGATCACTCTGCTACATGGAGTGGAGAACACCCGGATCACAATGCTACAGTCTGTGGTGAATAACTGGATCACACGGCTATAGGGAGTTGTGAGCACTTAGATCAATCTGCTACAGGGAGTGGTGAATAACCAGATCACACTGCTGCAGGTAGAAGTGAACACCTGGATTACACTGTTACCTGGACTTGTGAAAACATGGATCACACTGCTACAGAAACTGTATAATACCTGGATAACACTACTCTGTGGAGTAGTGAATAACCGGATCACACTGCTACAGGTTGGTAAATAACCAGATCACACTGCTGCAGACAATGGTGAATAACCGGATCACACTGCTACGTGGAGCGGTGAATAACAGAATCACACTGCTACAGGGAGCGGTGAATAACCGGATCACACTGCCACAGGGTTTGGTGAACACCCAGATTACACAGCTACAGTGAGTAGTGTCTAACCGGATCACACTGCAACAGATAGGGGTGAATGACAGGATCGCACTGCTACAGGGAGTGGTGAACACCCGGATCACACTGCTGCAGAGAGTGGTGAATAACTGGATCACACTGCTTCAGGGTGGTGAATAACCGGATCACACTGCTACAGGGTGGTGAATAACCTGATTACACTGCAATAGTGATTGTTGAACACCTGGATCACACTACTACATGAACTGGTAAACACCCAGATCACACTGCTACAGAGCGTGGTGAACACGTGGATCACCTGATACTGAGAGTGGTGAATAGCCGGATCACACTGCTACAGGTTGGTAAATAACCAGATCACACTGCTGCAGACAATGGTGAATAACCGGATCACACTGCTACGTGGAGCGGTGAATAACAGAATCACACTGCTACAGGGAGCCGTGAATAACCGGATCACACTGCCACAGGGATTGGTGAACACCCAGATTACACAGCTACAGTGAGTACTGTCTAACCGGATCACACTGCAACATACAGGGGTGAATGACAGGATCGCACTGCTACAGGGAGTGGTGAACACCCGGATCACACTGCTACAGAGAGTGGTGAATAACTGGATCACACTGCTTCAGGGTGGTGAATAACCGGATCACACTGCTACAGGGTGGTGAATAACCGGATCACACTGCTACAGACAATGGTGAATAGCAGGATCACACTGCTACAGGGAGTGGTGAATAACCAGATTGCACTACTACAGGGAATGGTGAACACCTGCATCACACTGCTACAGGGATTGGCGAACAGCTTGATCACACTGCTGCAGGTAGAAGTGAACACCTGGATTACACTGTTACCTGGACTTGTGAAAACATGGATCACACTGCTACAGAAACTGTATAATACCTGGATAACACTACTCTGTGGAGTAGTGAATAACCGGATCACACTGCTACAGGTTGGTAAATAACCAGATCACACTGCTGCAGACAATGGTGAATAACCAGATCACACTGCCACAGGGATTGGTGAACACCCAGATTACACTGCTACAGTGAGTAGTGTCTAACCGGATCACACTGCAACAGACAGGGGTGAATGACAGGATCACACTGCTACAGGGAGTGGTGAACACGTGGATCACACGGCTACAGGGATTGTTGAAAACCTTGATCACACAGCTGCAGGTAGAAGTGAGCAGCTGGATCACACTGTTAACTGGAATTGTGAAAACATGGAAAACACTGCTACCGGAAGTGTTTAATACCTAAATAACACTACTACAAGGAGTGGTGAACACCCGGATCACACTGCTTCAGAGAGTGGTGAATAACTGGATCACACTGCTTCAGGGTGGTGAATAACCGGATCACACTGCTACAGGGTGGTGAATAACCGGATCACACTGCTACAGACAATGGTGAATAAAAGTATCACCCTGCTACAGGGAGTGGTGAATAACCGGATCGCACTACTACAGGGAGTGGTGAACTCCCAGATTACACTTCTACAGGGAGTGGTGAATAACCGGATAACACTGCTACAGGCAGTGGTGAATTTCGGGATCACACTGCTACTGGGAGTGGCGAACACCCGGATCACACTGCTACAGGGAGTGGTGAACACTTGGATCAAGCAGCTACATGGAGTGTTGAATAACCAGATCACACTGCTACAGAGAGTGGTGAATAACCGGATCACTCTGCTACATGGAGTGGAGAACACCCGGATCACAATGCTACAGTCTGTGGTGAATAACTGGATCACACGGCTATAGGGAGTTGTGAGCACTTAGATCAATCTGCTACAGGGAGTGGTGAATAACCAGATCACACTGCTGCAGGTAGAAGTGAACACCTGGATTACACTGTTACCTGGACTTGTGAAAACATGGATCACACTGCTACAGAAACTGTATAATACCTGGATAACACTACTCTGTGGAGTAGTGAATAACCGGATCACACTGCTACAGGTTGGTAAATAACCAGATCACACTGCTGCAGACAATGGTGAATAACCGGATCACACTGCTACGTGGAGCGGTGAATAACAGAATCACACTGCTACAGGGAGCGGTGAATAACCGGATCACACTGCCACAGGGTTTGGTGAACACCCAGATTACACAGCTACAGTGAGTAGTGTCTAACCGGATCACACTGCAACAGATAGGGGTGAATGACAGGATCGCACTGCTACAGGGAGTGGTGAACACCCGGATCACACTGCTGCAGAGAGTGGTGAATAACTGGATCACACTGCTTCAGGGTGGTGAATAACCGGATCACACTGCTACAGGGTGGTGAATAACCTGATTACACTGCAATAGTGATTGTTGAACACCTGGATCACACTACTACATGAACTGGTAAACACCCAGATCACACTGCTACAGAGCGTGGTGAACACGTGGATCACCTGATACTGAGAGTGGTGAATAGCCGGATCACACTGCTACAGGTTGGTAAATAACCAGATCACACTGCTGCAGACAATGGTGAATAACCGGATCACACTGCTACGTGGAGCGGTGAATAACAGAATCACACTGCTACAGGGAGCCGTGAATAACCGGATCACACTGCCACAGGGATTGGTGAACACCCAGATTACACAGCTACAGTGAGTACTGTCTAACCGGATCACACTGCAACATACAGGGGTGAATGACAGGATCGCACTGCTACAGGGAGTGGTGAACACCCGGATCACACTGCTACAGAGAGTGGTGAATAACTGGATCACACTGCTTCAGGGTGGTGAATAACTGGATCACACTGCTACAGGGTGGTGAATAACCGGATCACACTGCTACAGACAATGGTGAATAGCAGGATCACACTGCTACAGGGAGTGGTGAATAACCAGATTGCACTACTACAGGGAGTGGTGAACTCCCAGATTACACTTCTACAGGGAGTGGTGAATAACCGGATGACACCTCTACAGACAGTGGTGAATATCTGGATCACACTGCTACTGGGAGTGGCGAACACCCGGATCACACTGCTACAGGGATTGTTGAAAACCTTGATCACACAGCTGCAGGTAGAAGTGAACAGCTGAATCACACTGTTAACTGGAATTGTGAAAACATGGAAAACACTGCTACCGGAAGTGTTAATACCTAGATAACACTACTACAAGGAGTGGTGAACACCCGGAACACACTGCTACAGAGAGTGGTGAATAACTGGATCACACTGCTTCAGGGTGGTGAATAACCGGATCACACTGCTACAGGGTGGTGAATAACCGGATCACACTGCTACAGACAATGGTGAATAACAGGATCACCCTGCTACAGGGAGTGGTGAATAACCGGATCACACTACTACAGGGAGTGGTGAACTCCCAGATTACACTTCTACAGGGAGTGGTGAATAACCAGATCACACTACTGCAGGTAGAAGTGAACACCTGGATTACACTTTTACCTGGACTTGTGAAAACATGGATCACACTGCTACAGAAACTGTATAATACCTGGATAACACTACTCTGTGGAGTGGTGAATAACCGGATCACACTGTTACAGAGAGTAGTGAATAACCGGATCACACTGCTACTGGGAGCGGTGAACACCTGGATCACACTGCTACAGACAGTGGCAAATAACCGGATCACACTGCTACAGGGAGTGGTGAACACTTGGATCAACCAGCTACATGGAGTGTTGAATAACCAGATCACACTGCTACAGACAGTGGCAAATAACCGGATCACACTGCTACATGGATTGGTGAACACCCGGATCACACTGCTACAGACAGTGGTGAATAACCGGATCACATGGCTACAGGGAGTGGTGAGCACTTGGATCAATCTGCTACAGGGAGTGGTGAATAACCAGATCACAATGCTACGGACAGTGGTGAATAACCGGATCACACTGCTTCTGGGAGTGGTGTACAACCAGATCACACTGCTACAGGGAGTAGTGAATAACCAAATCACACTGCTACAGGTAGTGGTGAACACCCAGATTACACTTTACGGGGAGTGGTGAATAACCGGATCACACTGCTACAGACAATGGTGAATAACGGGATCACACTGCTACAGGGAGTGGTGAATAACCGGATCAAACTGCTACAGGGATTGGTGAACACACAGATCACACTACTACATGAATTGCGGAACACCTGAATCACACTGCTACAGAGTGGTGAACAGCTGGAACGTGCATCAACAGGGAATGGTGAAGAGCTGGATCACCCTACTAAAGGCATTGTTGAAAAACTTGATCACACTGATGCAGGGAGAAGTGAACACCTGGATTACACTGTTACCTGGACTTGTGAAAACATGGAGCACACTGCTACAGAAACTGTATAATACCTGGATAACACTACTCTGTGGAGTGGTGAATAACCGGATCACACTGCAACAGATAGGGGTGAATGACAGGATCGCACTGCTACAGGGAGTGGTGAACACCCGGATCACACTGCTACAGAGAGTGGTGAATAACTGGATCACACTGCTTCAGGGTGGTGAATAACCGGATCACACTGCTACAGGGTGGTGAATAACCTGATTACACTGCAATAGTGATTGTTGAACACCTGGATCACACTACTACATGAACTGGTAAACACCCAGATCACACTGCTACAGAGCGTGGTGAACACGTGGATCACCTGATACTGAGAGTGGTGAATAGCCGGATCACACTGCTACAGGTTGGTAAATAACCAGATCACACTGCTGCAGACAATGGTGAATAACCGGATCACACTGCTACGTGGAGCGGTGAATAACAGAATCACACTGCTACAGGGAGCCGTGAATAACCGGATCACACTGCCACAGGGATTGGTGAACACCCAGATTACACAGCTACAGTGAGTACTGTCTAACCGGATCACACTGCAACATACAGGGGTGAATGACAGGATCGCACTGCTACAGGGAGTGGTGAACACCCGGATCACACTGCTACAGAGAGTGGTGAATAACTGGATCACACTGCTTCAGGGTGGTGAATAACCGGATCACACTGCTACAGGGTGGTGAATAACCGGATCACACTGCTACAGACAATGGTGAATAGCAGGATCACACTGCTACAGGGAGTGGTGAATAACCAGATTGCACTACTACAGGGAATGGTGAACACCTGCATCACACTGCTACAGGGATTGGCGAACAGCTTGATCACACTGCTGCAGGTAGAAGTGAACACCTGGATTACACTGTTACCTGGACTTGTGAAAACATGGATCACACTGCTACAGAAACTGTATAATACCTGGATAACACTACTCTGTGGAGTAGTGAATAACCGGATCACACTGCTACAGGTTGGTAAATAACCAGATCACACTGCTGCAGACAATGGTGAATAACCAGATCACACTGCCACAGGGATTGGTGAACACCCAGATTACACTGCTACAGTGAGTAGTGTCTAACCGGATCACACTGCAACAGACAGGGGTGAATGACAGGATCACACTGCTACAGGGAGTGGTGAACACGTGGATCACACGGCTACAGGGATTGTTGAAAACCTTGATCACACAGCTGCAGGTAGAAGTGAGCAGCTGGATCACACTGTTAACTGGAATTGTGAAAACATGGAAAACACTGCTACCGGAAGTGTTTAATACCTAAATAACACTACTACAAGGAGTGGTGAACACCCGGATCACACTGCTTCAGAGAGTGGTGAATAACTGGATCACACTGCTTCAGGGTGGTGAATAACCGGATCACACTGCTACAGGGTGGTGAATAACCGGATCACACTGCTACAGACAATGGTGAATAAAAGTATCACCCTGCTACAGGGAGTGGTGAATAACCGGATCGCACTACTACAGGGAGTGGTGAACTCCCAGATTACACTTCTACAGGGAGTGGTGAATAACCGGATAACACTGCTACAGGCAGTGGTGAATTTCGGGATCACACTGCTACTGGGAGTGGCGAACACCCGGATCACACTGCTACAGGGAGTGGTGAACACTTGGATCAAGCAGCTACATGGAGTGTTGAATAACCAGATCACACTGCTACAGAGAGTGGTGAATAACCGGATCACTCTGCTACATGGAGTGGAGAACACCCGGATCACAATGCTACAGTCTGTGGTGAATAACTGGATCACACGGCTATAGGGAGTTGTGAGCACTTAGATCAATCTGCTACAGGGAGTGGTGAATAACCAGATCACACTGCTGCAGGTAGAAGTGAACACCTGGATTACACTGTTACCTGGACTTCTGAAAACATGGATCACACTGCTACAGAAACTGTATAATACCTGGATAACACTACTCTGTGGAGTAGTGAATAACCGGATCACACTGCTACAGGTTGGTAAATAACCAGATCACACTGCTGCAGACAATGGTGAATAACCGGATCACACTGCTACGTGGAGCGGTGAATAACAGAATCACACTGCTACAGGGAGCGGTGAATAACCGGATCACACTGCCACAGGGTTTGGTGAACACCCAGATTACACAGCTACAGTGAGTAGTGTCTAACCGGATCACACTGCAACAGATAGGGGTGAATGACAGGATCGCACTGCTACAGGGAGTGGTGAACACCCGGATCACACTGCTACAGAGAGTGGTGAATAACTGGATCACACTGCTTCAGGGTGGTGAATAACCGGATCACACTGCTACAGGGTGGTGAATAACCTGATTACACTGCAATAGTGATTGTTGAACACCTGGATCACACTACTACATGAACTGGTAAACACCCAGATCACACTGCTACAGAGCGTGGTGAACACGTGGATCACCTGATACTGAGAGTGGTGAATAGCCGGATCACACTGCTACAGGTTGGTAAATAACCAGATCACACTGCTGCAGACAATGGTGAATAACCGGATCACACTGCTACGTGGAGCGGTGAATAACAGAATCACACTGCTACAGGGAGCCGTGAATAACCGGATCACACTGCCACAGGGATTGGTGAACACCCAGATTACACAGCTACAGTGAGTACTGTCTAACCGGATCACACTGCAACATACAGGGGTGAATGACAGGATCGCACTGCTACAGGGAGTGGTGAACACCCGGATCACACTGCTACAGAGAGTGGTGAATAACTGGATCACACTGCTTCAGGGTGGTGAATAACCGGATCACACTGCTACAGGGTGGTGAATAACCGGATCACACTGCTACAGACAATGGTGAATAGCAGGATCACACTGCTACAGGGAGTGGTGAATAACCAGATTGCACTACTACAGGGAGTGGTGAACTCCCAGATTACACTTCTACAGGGAGTGGTGAATAACCGGATGACACCTCTACAGACAGTGGTGAATATCTGGATCACACTGCTACTGGGAGTGGCGAACACCCGGATCACACTGCTACAGGGATTGTTGAAAACCTTGATCACACAGCTGCAGGTAGAAGTGAACAGCTGAATCACACTGTTAACTGGAATTGTGAAAACATGGAAAACACTGCTACCGGAAGTGTTAATACCTAGATAACACTACTACAAGGAGTGGTGAACACCCGGAACACACTGCTACAGAGAGTGGTGAATAACTGGATCACACTGCTTCAGGGTGGTGAATAACCGGATCACACTGCTACAGGGTGGTGAATAACCGGATCACACTGCTACAGACAATGGTGAATAACAGGATCACCCTGCTACAGGGAGTGGTGAATAACCGGATCACACTACTACAGGGAGTGGTGAACTCCCAGATTACACTTCTACAGGGAGTGGTGAATAACCAGATCACACTACTGCAGGTAGAAGTGAACACCTGGATTACACTTTTACCTGGACTTGTGAAAACATGGATCACACTGCTACAGAAACTGTATAATACCTGGATAACACTACTCTGTGGAGTGGTGAATAACCGGATCACACTGTTACAGAGAGTAGTGAATAACCGGATCACACTGCTACTGGGAGTGGTGAACACCTGGATCACACTGCTACAGACAGTGGCAAATAACCGGATCACACTGCTACAGGGAGTGGTGAACACTTGGATCAACCAGCTACATGGAGTGTTGAATAACCAGATCACACTGCTACAGACAGTGGCAAATAACCGGATCACACTGCTACATGGATTGGTGAACACCCGGATCACACTGCTACAGACAGTGGTGAATAACCGGATCACATGGCTACAGGGAGTGGTGAGCACTTGGATCAATCTGCTACAGGGAGTGGTGAATAACCAGATCACACTGCTTCTGGGAGTGGTGTACAACCAGATCACACTGCTACAGGGAGTAGTGAATAACCAAATCACACTGCTACAGGTAGTGGTGAACACCCAGATTACACTTTACGGGGAGTGGTGAATAACCGGATCACACTGCTACAGACAATGGTGAATAACGGGATCACACTGCTACAGGGAGTGGTGAATAACCGGATCAAACTGCTACAGGGATTGGTGAACACACAGATCACACTACTACATGAATTGCGGAACACCTGAATCACACTGCTACAGAGTGGTGAACAGCTGGAACGTGCATCAACAGGGAATGGTGAAGAGCTGGATCACCCTACTAAAGGCATTGTTGAAAAACTTGATCACACTGATGCAGGGAGAAGTGAACACCTGGCTCACACTGTTACCTGGACTTGTGAAAACATGGATCACACTGCTACATGAACTGTTTAATACCTGGATAACACAACTACAGGGAGAGCTGAATAACCGGATCACACTGCTACCGGGAGTGGGGAATAACCACATCTCACTGCTGCAGGAAGTGGTGAATAAACAGATCAGACTGCTACAGAGTGTGGTGAATTACTGGATCACACTGCTACTGGGAGTGGAGAACACCCAGATCTCACTGCTACAGGGAGTGGTGAATAACCAAATCACACTGCTACAGGGAGAGGTGAATAACCAGATCACACTGCTACAGAGAGTGGTGAATTACTGGATCACACTGCTACAGGGGATGGTGAAAACCTTGCTCACACTGCTGCAGGTAGAAGTGAACACCTGGATTACACTGTTTCCTGGACTTGTGAAAACATGGATCACACTGCTACAGAAACTGTATAATATCTGGATAACACTACTCTGTGGAGTGGTGAATAACCGGATCACACTGTTAGAGAGAGTAGTGAATAACCGGATCACACTGCTACTGGGAGTGGTGAACACCTGGATCACACTGCTACAGACAGTGGCAAATAAACAAATCACACTGCTACAGGTAGTGGTGAACACCAAGATTACACTTTACGGGGAGTGGTGAATAACCGGATCACACTGCTACAGACAATGGTGAATAACGGGATCACACTGCTACAGGGAGTGGTGAATAACCGGATCAAACTGCTACAGGGAGTGGTGAACACACAGATCACACTACTACATGAATTGCGGAACACCTGGATCACACTGCTACAGAGTGGTGAACAGCTGGAACGTGCATCAACAGGGAATGGTGAAGAGCTGGATCACCTTACTAAAGGCATTGTTGAAAAACTTGATCACACTGATGCAGGGAGAAGTGAACACCTAGCTCACACTGTTACCTGGACTTGTGAAAACATGGATCACACTGCTACACGAACTGTTTAATACCTGGATAACACAACTACAGCGAGAGCTGAATAACCGGATCACACTGCTACCGGGAGTGGGGAATAACCACATCTCACTGCTGCAGGAAGTGGTGAATAAACAGATCAGACTGCTACAGAGAGTGGTGAATTACTGGATCACACTGCTACTGGGAGTGGAGAACACCCAGATCTCACTGCTACAGGGAGTGGTGAATAACCAGATCACACTGCTACAGAGAGTGGTGAATTACCGGATCACACTGCTACAGGGAGTGGTGAACACTGGGATAAACCAGCTACATGGAGTGTTGAATAACCAGAACACACTGCTACAGACAGAAGCGAATAAGCGGATCACACTGCTACATGGAGTGGTGAACAGCAGGATCACACTGCTACAGACAGTGGTGAATAACCGGATCACACTGCTTCTGGGAGTGGTGTACAACCAGATCACACTGCTACAGGGAGTAGTGAATAACCAAATCACACTGCTACAGGTAGTGGTGAACACCCAGATTACACTTTACGGGGAGTGGTGAATAACCGGATCACACTGCTACAGACAATGGTGAATAACGGGATCACACTGCTACAGGGAGTGGTGAATAACCGGATCAAACTGCTACAGGGATTGGTGAACACACAGATCACACTACTACATGAATTGCGGAACACCTGAATCACACTGCTACAGAGTGGTGAACAGCTGGAACGTGCATCAACAGGGAATGGTGAAGAGCTGGATCACCCTACTAAAGGCATTGTTGAAAAACTTGATCACACTGATGCAGGGAGAAGTGAACACCTGACTCACACTGTTACCTGGACTTGTGAAAACATGGATCACACTGCTACATGAACTGTTTAATACCTGGATAACACAACTACAGGGAGAGCTGAATAACCGGATCACACTGCTACCGGGAGTGGGGAATAACCACATCTCACTGCTGCAGGAAGTGGTGAATAAACAGATCAGACTGCTACAGAGTGTGGTGAATTACTGGATCACACTGCTACTGGGAGTGGAGAACACCCAGATCTCACTGCTACAGGGAGTGGTGAATAACCAAATCACACTGCTACAGGGAGAGGTGAATAACCAGATCACACTGCTACAGAGAGTGGTGAATTACTGGATCACACTGCTACAGGGGATGGTGAAAACCTTGCTCACACTGCTGCAGGTAGAAGTGAACACCTGGATTACACTGTTTCCTGGACTTGTGAAAACATGGATCACACTGCTACAGAAACTGTATAATATCTGGATAACACTACTCTGTGGAGTGGTGAATAACCGGATCACACTGTTAGAGAGAGTAGTGAATAACCGGATCACACTGCTACTGGGAGTGGTGAACACCTGGATCACACTGCTACAGACAGTGGCAAATAAACAAATCACACTGCTACAGGTAGTGGTGAACACCAAGATTACACTTTACGGGGAGTGGTGAATAACCGGATCACACTGCTACAGACAATGGTGAATAACGGGATCACACTGCTACAGGGAGTGGTGAATAACCGGATCAAACTGCTACAGGGAGTGGTGAACACACAGATCACACTACTACATGAATTGCGGAACACCTGGATCACACTGCTACAGAGTGGTGAACAGCTGGAACGTGCATCAACAGGGAATGGTGAAGAGCTGGATCACCTTACTAAAGGCATTGTTGAAAAACTTGATCACACTGATGCAGGGAGAAGTGAACACCTAGCTCACACTGTTACCTGGACTTGTGAAAACATGGATCACACTGCTACACGAACTGTTTAATACCTGGATAACACAACTACAGCGAGAGCTGAATAACCGGATCACACTGCTACCGGGAGTGGGGAATAACCACATCTCACTGCTGCAGGAAGTGGTGAATAAACAGATCAGACTGCTACAGAGAGTGGTGAATTACTGGATCACACTGCTACTGGGAGTGGAGAACACCCAGATCTCACTGCTACAGGGAGTGGTGAATAACCAGATCACACTGCTACAGAGAGTGGTGAATTACCGGATCACACTGCTACAGGGAGTGGTGAACACTGGGATAAACCAGCTACATGGAGTGTTGAATAACCAGAACACACTGCTACAGACAGAAGTGAATAACCGGATCACACTTCTACATGGAGTGGTGAACAGCAGGATCACACTGCTACAGACAGTGGTGAATAACCGGATCACACGGCTACAGGGAGTGGTGAGCACTTGGATCAATCTGCTACAGGGATTGGGGAATAACCAGATCACACTGCTACAGACAGTGGCGAATAACCAGATCACACTGCTTCTGGGAGTGGTGAACAACTTGATCACACTGATGCAGTGAGAAGTGAACACCTGGATCACACTGTTACCTGGACTTGAGAAAACATCGATCACACTACTACAGGAATTGATAAATATCTGGATAACACTACTCCATGGAGTGGTGAATAACTGGATCACACTGCTACCGGGAGTGGGGAATATCCAAATCACACTGCTACTGGGAGTGGTGAACACCTGGATCACACTGCTACAGACAGTGGCACTTAACCGGATCACACTGCTACAGGGAGTGGTGACCACTTGGATCAGCCAGCTACATGGAGTGTTGAATAACCACATCACACTGCTACAGACAGTGGTGAATAACCGGCTCACACTGCTACATGGATTGGTGAACACCCGGATCACACTGCTACAGACAGTGGTGAATAACCGGATCACACGGCTACAGGGAGTGGTGAGCACTTGGATCAATCTGCTACAGGGAGTGGTGAATAACCAGATCACACTGCTACGGACAGTGGCGAATAACCGGATCACACTGCTACTGGGAGTGGTGTACACCCAGATCACACTGCTACAGGGGGTAGTGAATAATCAAATAGCACTGCTACAGGTAGTGGGGAACACCCAGATTACACTTTACAGGGAGTGGTGAATAACCGGATAACACTGCTACAGACAATGGTGAATAACGGGATCACACTGCTATAGGGAGTGGTGAATAACCGGATCACACTGCTACAGGGAATGGTGAATTACCGGATCACACTGCTACAGGGAGTGGTGAATAACCGGATCACACTGCTACAGGGAATGGTGAATTACCGGATCACACTGCTACCGACAGTGGTGAATAACGGGATCACAGTGCTACAGGGAGTGGTGAATAAACAGATCACACTGCTACAGAGAGTGGTGAATAAACAGATCACACTGCTACAGAGAGTGGTGAATAACCAGATCACACTGCTAGACATTGGAGAATAACCGGATCACACTGCTACAGAGAGTGGTGACTAACCGAATCACACTGCTACAGGGAGGGGTGCACACCCATATTACACTTCTACAGGGAGTGGTGAATAACCGGATCACACTGCTACAGGGAATGGTGAACACCTGCATCACACTGCTACAGGGATTGGTGAACACCTTGATCACACTGCTGCAGGTAGAAGTGAACACCTGGATTACACTGTTACCTGGACTTGTGAAAACATGGATCACACTGCTACAGGAACTGTTTAATACCTGGATAACACTACTCTGTGGAGTGGTGAATAACCGGATCACACTGTTACAGAGAGTAGTGAATAACCGGATCACACTGCTACTGGGAGTGGTTAACACCCGGAACACACTGCTACAGAGAGTGGTGAATAACTGGATCACACTGCTACAGAGAGTGGTGAATAACCGGATCACACTGTTACAGAGAGTAGTGAATAACCGGATCACACTGCTACTGGGAGTGGTTAACACCCGGAACACACTGCTACAGAGAGTGGTGAATAACTGGATCACACTGCTACAGAGAGTAGTGAATAACCGGATCACACTGCTACTGGGAGTGGTTAACACCCGGATCACACTGCTACAGACAGTGGCAAATAACCGGTTCACACGGCTACTGGGAGTGGTGAGCTCTTGGATCAATCTGCTACAGGGAGTGTTGAATAACCAGATCACACTGGTACAGACAGTGGTGAATAACCGGATCACACTGCTAGATCGAGTGGTGAAAATCCGGATCACACTGCTACAGACAGTAGTGAATAACCGGATCACACGGCTACTGGGAGAGGTGAACTACTTGATCACACTGATGCAGTGAGAAGTGAACACCTGGATCACACTGTTACCTGGACTTGAGAAAACATCGATCACACTGCTACAGGAATTGATAAAAACCTGGATAACACTACTCCATGGAGTGGTGAATAACTGGATCACACTGCTACAGACAATGGTGAATAACGGGATCACACTGCTACAGGGGATAGTGAATAATCAAATCGCATTGCTACAGGTAGTGGGGAACACCCAGATTACACTTTACAGGGAGTGATGAATAACCGGATCACACTGCTACAGACAATGGTGAATAACGGGATCACACTGCTACAGGGAGTGATGAATAACCGGATCACACTGCTACAGACAATGGTGAATAACGGGATCACACTGCTACAGGGAGTGGTGAATAACCGGATCACACTGCTACAGGGAATGGTGAATTACCAGATCACACTGCTACAGGGAGTGGTGAATAACCGGATCACACTGCTACAGGGAATGGTGAATTACCGGATCACACTGCTACCGACAGTGGTGAATAATGGGATCACAGTGCTACAGGGAGTGGTGAATAAACAGATCACACTGCTACAGAGAGTGGTGAATAAACAGATCACACTGCTACAGAGAGTGGTGAATAACCAGATCACACTGCTAGACATTGGAGAATAACCGGATCACACTGCTACAGAGAGTGGTGACTAACCGAATCACACTGCTACAGGGTGGTGAATAACCGCATCACACTGCCATAGACAATGGTGAGTAACAGGATCACACTGCTACAGGGAGGGGTGCACACCCATATTACACTTCTACAGGGAGTGCTGAATAACCGGATCACACTGCTACAGGGAATGGTGAACACCTGCATCACACTGCTACAGGGATTGGTGAACACCTTGATCACACTGCTGCAGGTAGAAGTGAACACCTGGATTACACTGTTACCTGGACTTGTGAAAACATGGATCACACTGCTACAGGAACTGTTTAATACCTGGATAACACTACTCTGTGGAGTGGTGAATAACCGGATCACACTGTTACAGAGAGTAGTGAATAACCGGATCACACTGCTACTGGGAGTGGTTAACACCCGGAACACACTGCTACAGAGAGTGGTGAATAACTGGATCACACTGCTACAGAGAGTGGTGAATAACCGGATCACACTGTTACAGAGAGTAGTGAATAACCGGATCACACTGCTACTGGGAGTGGTTAACACCCGGAACACACTGCTACAGAGAGTGGTGAATAACTGGATCACACTGCTACAGAGAGTAGTGAATAACCGGATCACACTGCTACTGGGAGTGGTTAACACCCGGATCACACTGCTACAGACAGTGGCAAATAACCGGTTCACACGGCTACTGGGAGTGGTGAGCTCTTGGATCAATCTGCTACAGGGAGTGTTGAATAACCAGATCACACTGGTACAGACAGTGGTGAATAACCGGATCACACTGCTAGATCGAGTGGTGAAAATCCGGATCACACTGCTACAGACAGTAGTGAATAACCGGATCACACGGCTACTGGGAGAGGTGAACTACTTGATCACACTGATGCAGTGAGAAGTGAACACCTGGATCACACTGTTACCTGGACTTGAGAAAACATCGATCACACTGCTACAGGAATTGATAAAAACCTGGATAACACTACTCCATGGAGTGGTGAATAACTGGATCACACTGCTACAGACAATGGTGAATAACGGGATCACACTGCTACAGGGGATAGTGAATAATCAAATCGCATTGCTACAGGTAGTGGGGAACACCCAGATTACACTTTACAGGGAGTGATGAATAACCGGATCACACTGCTACAGACAATGGTGAATAACGGGATCACACTGCTACAGGGAGTGATGAATAACCGGATCACACTGCTACAGACAATGGTGAATAACGGGATCACACTGCTACAGGGAGTGGTGAATAACCGGATCACACTGCTACAGGGAATGGTGAATTACCAGATCACACTGCTACAGGGAGTGGTGAATAACCGGATCACACTGCTACAGGGAATGGTGAATTACCGGATCACACTGCTACCGACAGTGGTGAATAATGGGATCACAGTGCTACAGGGAGTGGTGAATAAACAGATCACACTGCTACAGAGAGTGGTGAATAAACAGATCACACTGCTACAGAGAGTGGTGAATAACCAGATCACACTGCTAGACATTGGAGAATAACCGGATCACACTGCTACAGAGAGTGGTGACTAACCGAATCACACTGCTACAGGGTGGTGAATAACCGCATCACACTGCCATAGACAATGGTGAGTAACAGGATCACACTGCTACAGGGAGGGGTGCACACCCATATTACACTTCTACAGGGAGTGCTGAATAACCGGATCACACTGCTACAGGGAATGGTGAACACCTGCATCACACTGCTACAGGGATTGGTGAACACCTTGATCACACTGCTGCAGGTAGAAGTGAACACCTGGATTACACTGTTACCTGGACTTGTGAAAACATGGATCACACTGCTACAGGAACTGTTTAATACCTGGATAACACTACTCTGTGGAGTGGTGAATAACCGGATCACACTGTTACAGAGAGTAGTGAATAACCGGATCACACTGCTACTGGGAGTGGTTAACACCTGGATCACACTGCTACAGACAGTGGCAAATAACCGGTTCACACGGCTACTGGGAGTGGTGAGCTCTTGGATCAATCTGCTACAGGGAGTGTTGAATAACCAGATCACACTGGTACAGACAGTGGTGAATAACCAGATCACACTGCTACATGGAGTGGTGAACAGCCGGTTCACACTGCTACAGACAGTAGTGAATAACCGGATCACACGGCTACTGGGAGAGGTGAACTACTTGATCACACTGATGCAGTGAGAAGTGAACACCTGGATCACACTGTTACCTGGACTTGAGAAAACATCGATCACACTGCTACAGGAATTGATAAAAACCTGGATAACACTACTCCATGGAGTGGTGAATAACTGGATCACACTGCTACAGACAGTAGTGAATAACCGGATCACACGGCTACTGGGAGAGGTGAACTACTTGATCACACTGATGCAGTGAGAAGTGAACACCTGGATCACACTGTTACCTGGACTTGAGAAAACATCGATCACACTGCTACAGGAATTGATAAAAACCTGGATAACACTACTCCATGGAGTGGTGAATAACTGGATCACACTGCTACCGGGAGTGGGGAATATCCAAATCACTCTGCTGGAGGGAGTGGTGAATAAACAGATCACACTGCTACAGAGAGTGGTGAACACCCGGATCACACTGCTGCAGAGAGTGGTGAACATGAGGATCACCTGATACTGAGAGTGGTGAATAGCCGGATCACACTGCTACAGGGAGTGGTGAATAACCAGATTACAATGCTACAGTGATTGTTGAACACCTGGATCACACTACTACATGAACTGGTAAACACCAGGATCACACTGCTACAGAGAGTGGTGAACACACGGATCACACTGCTACAGAGAGTGGTGAACACGCAGATCACATGATACTGAGAGTGGTGAATAGCCGGATCACACTGCTACAGGTTGGTAAATAAGCGGATCACACTGCTGCAGACAATGGTGAATAACCGGAACACACTGCTACGTGGAGAGGTGAATAACCGGATCACACTGCTACAGGGATTGGTGAACACCCAGATTACACTGCTACAGGGAGTAATGTCTAACCGGATCACTCTGCTACAGACAGGGGTGAATGACGGGATCGCACAACTACAGGGAGTGGTGAACACGTGGATCAAACAGCTACAGTGATTGTTGAACACCTTGATGACACTGCTGCAGGTAGAAGTGAAAAGCTGGATCACACTGTTAACTGGAATTGTGAAAACATGGAAAACACTGCTACAGGAACTGTTTAATACCTAGATAACACTACTACAAGGAGTGGTGAACACCCGGATCAGACTGCTACAGAGAGTGGTGAAAAAACCGGATCACACTGCTACAGGGAGTGGTGAATAACCAGATCACACTGCTACAGGGAGTGGTGAATAATCAGATCACACTTCCACAAGGAGAGGTAAACACCCGGATATCACTGCCACCGTGCATGGTGAATAAATAAGTCACACAGCTACAGACAGTGGCGAATAACCGGATCACACTGCTACTGGGAGTGGTGAACAACTTGATCACAGTGATGCAGTGAGAAGTGAACACCTGGATCACACTGTTACCTGGACTTTAGAAAACATCGATCACAATGCTACAGGAATTGATAAATACCTGGATAACACTACTCCATGGAGTGGTGAATAACTGGATCACACTGCGACCGGGAGTGGGGAATATCCAAAACAAACTGCTGCAGGGAGTGGTGAATAAACAGATCACACTGCTACAGAGAGTGGTGAACACCCGGATCACACTGCAACAGAGAGTGGTGAACACGCGGATCACATGATACTGAGAGTGGTGAATAGCCAGATCACTCTGCTACAGGTTGGTAAATAACCGGATCAAACTGCTGCAGACAATGGTGAATAACCGGATCACACTGCTACAGGGAGCGGTAAATAACCAGATCGCACTGCTAAAGGGAGAGGTGAACGTATTGATCACACTGCTACAGGGATTGGTGAAAACCTTGATCACACTGCTTCAGGTAGAAGTGAACAGCTGGATCACACTGTTAACTGGAATTGTGAAAACATGGAAAACACTGCTACAGGAACTGTTTAATACCTAGATAACACTACTACAAGGAGTGGTGAACACCCGGATCACACTGCTTCAGGGCGGTGAATAACCGGATCACACTGTTACAGGGTGGTGAATATCCGGATCACACTGCTACAGACAATGGTGAATAACAGTATCACACTGCTACAGGGAGTAGTGAATAACCGGATCACAGTGCTACAGGGAATGGTGAACACTTGGATCAACAAGCTACATGGAGTGTTGAATAACCAGATCACACTGCTACAGAGAGTGGTGAATAACAGGATCACACTGCTACATGGAGTGGTGAGCACTTAGATCAATCTGCTACAGGGAGTGGTGAATATCCAGATCACACTGTTACAGGGAGTGGTGAATAACCAGATTACACTGCTACAGAATTGTTGAACACCTGGATCACACTACTACATGAATTGGTAAATAACCGGATCACACTGCTGCAGACAATGGTGAATAACCGGATCACACTGCTATGTGGAGTGGTGAATAACAGGATCACACTTCTACAGGGAGCGGTGAATAACCGGATCACACTGCTACAGGGATTGGTGACACCCAGATTACACTGCTACAGGGAGTAGTGTCTAACCGGAACACAATGCAACATAAAGGGGTGAATGACAGGATCGCACTGCTACGGGGAGTGGTGAATAACCGGATCACACTGCTTCAGGGTGGTGAATAACCGGATCACACTGCTACAGGGTGGTGAATAACCGGATCGCACTACTACAGGGAGTGGTGAACACCCAGATTACACATCTACAGGGAGTGGTGCATAACCGGATGGCACTGCTACAGACAGTGGTGAATATCGGGATCACACTGCTACAGGGAGTGGTAAATAACTGGATCACATAGCTACAGGGTATGGTGAACACCTAGATCACACGGCCACAGGGATTGGTGAACATCTTGATCACAATGCTGCAGGTAGAAGTGAACACCTGGATCACACTGTTACGTGGACTCGCGAAAACATGTATCACACTGCTACAGGAACTGTTTAATACCTGGATAACACTACTACATCGAGTGGTGAATAACCGGATCACACTGTCACACAGAGTAGTGAATAACCGGATCACACTGCTACTGGGAATGGCGAACACCCGGATCACACTGCTACAGACAGTGGCAAATAACCGGATCACACTGCTACAGGGAGTGGTGAACACTTGGATCAAGCAGCTACATGGAGTGTTGAATAAGCAGATCACAGTGCTACAGAGAGTGGTGAATAACCGGATCACACTGCTACATGGAGTGGTGAACACCCGGATCACAATGCTACAGACTGTGGTGAATAACCGGATCAAACGGCTAAAGGGAGTGGTGAGCACTTAGATCAATCTGCTACAGGGAGTGGTGAATAACCAGATCACACTGCTACAGGAAATGGTGAATAACCAAATCACACTGCTACATGGAGTGGTGAACAGCCGGATCACACTGCTACAGACAGTGGTGAATAACCGGATCACACGGCTACAGAATTGTTGAACACCTGGATCACACTACTACATGAATTGATAAATAAGCGGATCACACTGCTGCAGACAATGGTGAATAACCGGGTCACACTGCTACATGGAGCGGTGAATAACAGGATCACACTGCTACAGGGAGCGGTGAATAACCGGATCACACTGCTACAGGGCTTGGTGAACACCCAGATTACACTGCTACAGGGAGTAGTGTCTAACCAGAACACACTGCAACAGACAGGGGTAAATGACAGGATCGCACTGCTACGGGGAGTGGTGAACACGTGGATCACACGGCTACAGGGATTGTTGAAAACCTTGATCACACAGCTGCAGGTAAAAGTGAGCAGCTGGATCGCACTGTTAACTGGAATTGTGAAAACATGGAAAACACTGCTACCGGAAGTGTTTAATACCTAGATAACACTACTACAAGGAGTGGTGAACACCCGGATCACTCTGCTACAGAGAGTGGTGAATAACTGGATCACACTGCTTCAGGGTGGTGAATAACCGGATGACACTGCTACAGACAATGGTGAATAACAGGATCACCCTGCTACAGGGAGTGGTGAATAACCAGATCGCACTACTACAGGGAGTGGTGAACTCCCAGATTACACTTCTACAGGGAGTGTTGAATAACCGGATGACACTGCTACTGACAGTGGTGAATATCGGGATCACACTGCTACAGGGAGTGGTGAATAACAGGATCACAGAGCTACAGGGAATGGTGAACACCTAGATCACAATGCTGCAGGTAGAAGTGAACACCTGGATCACACTGTTACGTGGACTCGCGAAAACATGGATCACACTGCTACAGGAACTGTTTAATACCTGGATAACACTACTACATTGAGTGGTGAATAACCGGATCACACTGTCACAGAGAGTAGTGAATAACCGGATCACACTGCTACTGGGAGTGGCGAACACACGGATCACACTGCTACAGACAGTGGCAAATAACCAGATCACACTGCTACAGGGAGTGGTGAACACTTGGATCAAGCAGCTACATGGAGTGTTGAATAACCAGATCACACTGCTACAGAGAGTGGTGAA